>NC_091121.1:120077786-120377786 GCF_040183065.1 Periplaneta americana | reverse complement strand
AATACATTATGGTATTTATGATATATAATGCCAGTTTCGAACACGAACATAATTATTTATAATGTAATAATTTAAAGAAAAATTCCCATTTAACACCCAATGCACCAAGAGTCAATAAAAATAAAATCCCCATTTTTAGACCCAAAACCTTGATTCAGTAGAAATCACTGGATAATTTTTTCACCACAAGCACTATAGATATTATTTTCAGTTGGCGGAATGTGTTTCTGGTGGTCTCATGTGCACGCAGATCCCACCAATTGTAAATATAACACTTTTGTGCACCACTATTTCAAATCCACATGTGTTTAAAATAGCATGACTGAAGAGTGAAAACTGAAAATGATTTTTGTAGTTTTATAGTTACATTCACACAATGGAAAACATTTTGCTTGTTGTATTATGTCTATCCGAGAGGGAAGAGGAATCTTACAACAAATCAAATTTTGATAAAAGTCATAATTTCTTAATTTCAATGAGAAGTATGTTATGTTACGTATCTAATGCCCTTGATTTAACAATGAAGCCATTCATTCTCCTTCGTGCTTCCCAATATTTCGACGTAAGAAGTTGTATGTACATAAAAATAATATATCTATAAAACTTCTATTTTAAAAGATACGTGGAGACTAAACGAAATAAACAGTGGCACTGAGAAACTATTCGTTTCAAGGTTATGTTCTTATCTTGCCTCCTCCCATTTGAATGCATTATTACACGAGGACTTTCATTGCCATTACTCCAACTGATGAAGAGAGTAACAAAACTGAATAAACAAGGAAAGAAACATAACGTACCTCAGGGAGAGAAACATAACATAACTCGGATATACAGACTATGCATAATATTTTCAATTTTGTCATAAGCAACATAATCGGCAATGCATAAGAAAACACTCATGAAGAGCTTACAGTTTTACTGTGCCCAAGCCTCGTCTGTAATAAAATTGCAAAAATCATTTTCTGTTTCACTCAACGAACCCCAAAGAAGGCAAATTCAGTCTATAGCATCATTCCCAGTGAAGCACATTCTCTGTTCTCTCAATTCATGAGAAGGTTAACTGCACTGTTACCTAGTAGTGCTACAACTGAACTTTAAGAGAAAGGGCGAGTATTCAGTAACCTTGCTCACCAACTTTCAATATCATCATTTTGTAAGTTCCTATATTAATAAATTCTTGGCACTATTTTCTGTACATCATCCTATGTGTATACTCTTCTTGTCATTAGTAGTACTCTTGTATTACTAATATTAACAAAAGAATTCAGTGAACATAGAGTGTCTACCAAAGACTGCAACCACACAACATGTACTCCATGTCCAATGCAGTAAAAGTGTAAACGTGATCTCGCATTGTTTTCTCAGAGATCTCATACACACTTTCTACTATATTAATGTTTGTAACACAACTTCCAAACATATATCAATTCATTCTCCTTAGAAGATGACTCCTATATTAGAGTTCTCAATGTAATCACTGTACAAAACAACAATGGTCGAAAGTGGACCACACATCTGGCACACAAATAAGTTTCACACCATAACCATTATTTCAACACATAAATATTTATTTAATTCCCCCAAAAGTATAAATTCTTCTCATTTTTCATAAATAAATAAGGACATCCATCAGACTTTGGTGTGGATGGTCCACAACATAATCAAGAGAGCAGACTACTCTCCTGTTGGATTATAGGTATCCTGTGATTCAGTTTTCAGGTCACTGAAATGTCTGAAAAATCACTTGTTCTCATCTGGACTGTCGGAATCCGATTTAATCTTGACACCATTGTACTGGGGGGTGGAGTCTCTGGCTTCAGGAGGGCAATGCATGCTTCGCAGCTGCTCATGGGTACTGTGGCGGCTCGAGCTGAGGTCTGTGGGGTGCTCCATGCTTAGGTCGGTGGGCAGAAGATCTTCATCGATAGGTGCATCACCCTCTTCCACGTCTGGCTCTACTTTGATGCTCACAGCCACAGGTGGCGTTACCTGCTGGTGCTGCTGTTGCTGCTGTTGTAGCGATGTCACTGGTCTGGTAGGGCTCATTTGCTGCCGCAGGAGTGACATGTTCTTGATGCTCTTCAGTTCGCTTGGATTACGTAAGAATCTGCAACATAATATACTTTGCTGTAATATAACAACAGTGAACGACTTTCAAGTTTTGGACATGCACTCTGATGTGTTACTTCATACAGAGACGTATTGTAAATAATGTGAACCAAAAACAGAGTTCCAATTCCAGACAATTCAAATCAAATTATCCGTAAAAAAAAAAGATGGTTACCAATGGAGTGGTTTGGTAGTAACAAGCAGAATTTGTGCATTGTGTCTTCACTTGGGCGTAGGTTCGAAACACACTTGGAATGATGACCTAGGTAAATTTTTCCGAGCTTTCCCCAACTGTATGGTGATTGTCAGGCAATCCAATGACGAATCCTCGTACTATCTCAACGAATTCCATTTTGTGACCACCAACTCCATCAACACAAGATAATTGCATATGGTTGATGCAGTGTCATTAAATAGCCAATTTAAAAGTTGGTAAGGTACATTTTCTCAGAATACTGCTATTTTTCCAACATTTCCATAATTCACATTCACTCATCAATGGTGTAGTAACTGATTCATAGCATTTTCGCTGGTAGACCAATTCCATGTGATTCTTATGAAGCAACCATTCGAACTATAGAAATCCTGGGAGCTGAGACACCTGAGTATTTGATATGGCATTAAACACATAACGAGCAAGCAAGACAAACCACTGTGTTGCCATAAATAATCGACTTCGATATTTACGATAGTTTGATGGAAATGCACATCTGTGGTATTTCATTTACCAAACTCATTTATCACCTGTCATATAAAATATCTTCTTCTATTGGTCCGATGTTTCTGGGTATTTGCACCATGTCATAGATGTAGAAGAGTTAGTTCCATCATGAGACAAGACAGAGAAAAAGGGGCAATGTATCTGTTGGGTCCATTACCAAATTCTGAGAGTTACTCATGGTAACACATCCAACAGATAGGTTGTCACTTTGCCCCACTTTCCCCGACGATAGAGTCAATATGTAGCTCCAAAACATTGGCCATCTGACATGGTGCAAACATCCAAAAATCCTAGCATTATGAAAGTCTCAAATCTTGCTTTTCTTCTAAACTGTTCGTACTCATTATCTGTGTATCAATTCATCCAGGGAATATAGGCTATATGTAATTTGAATATTTTCACAGAACAGCAATATTTGAAAACCTTAGGTAAGCAGCACTTATACTGTGAATGTTCGTCCATTGTCAACATGATGTCCTGTGACAGACGTTCTGATTACTTTGCCAATCATTACAACAGTTACGTTATCATCAACTACTACTACTTTCAAAGTTTAGGTTCTTAAGCCCTCACTGAGGATTCTACAAGAACATTGGATATCCACTGTGGCGGGTCTCCTTGGTTATGTGGTCAGCATAGCTGCAGTATATAATTTAAGACAATACAAGATAAAAGATACAAATCGAATCCTGATCCACTAGATTTGTAGCCAGCAACACTATCACTTGAGTCACAGCAGAAGACTAGTTACAAGTTACAACATACAATGTCTGGACCCAAAATTCGCGCAAACATCTCAATGTATTACAAACTGAAGTACTCACTGATAACAATGTCTCTCTCCTTGCACCTTACGAAGAATGTTTACTCTGTAGTAGTAACGCAGAGCTCTCGACATTTTGTCGTAGTTCATGGAGAGATGGTTCTTCTGGATGCCCCAGAGCTTTGCCAGACCTGCAGGATCTACAATCTTGAACACTCCAGTGTCGCGATTCTTCCAGGCAATGTAGTTCGTGTAGCGCTGTGTTGGATCATTCAACAGTTGCTGGAGGAAGTCCCATAGTAGTCTGCCATCTGCAAACAGAAACACAGCTATTAGGTGCTACACCAAATTTTACCAACGAAGATTAGGGAATAAACCATACTATGATTATATAATACCACAACTGTGCCAATTGTTTATCTGGGTAGAAAGTATGGATGTTGATTGTCTCAGAAATAAGAAAAATAAAGGTCCGAGAAATTAAACTATTAAGATTTTTTGGCAAAATGTTCTCTTACATACCATAAACATACCGGTACCGGTATTGAAGAAATGTGTTCAAAACTAAATATGAACAGCATCACTTACTCTATGGGAAGGACAGTAAGAACTGATGCAATTATGTTATGAAAATTTATAAAAATTGCACACTTATTCATCATATCTGTGTAGAGGTAAATAAAAATGATAAAGAAACATAAAACAACATCACAAATGCTGAAGTTGTCAGTTTTATTTGTATTCTCAAAATGAAACATAGTGAATGATTCATCCTTATGGTTGATGTTAATAATGATGAAGTATCTCAATACTGTTTGCTAATTAAGACTTCATAATAATAACGTAAGCATAATATGTTGTACACACAAGGGCAATGCCAACAGGGGCTTTGATGAGTTAGTGCCATCCAATGCTAACCTATGCCCAACCTCCATTCATCACAAATACTGAAGCTGCAATTAAAACTTCTTTCAGAACACTTCCTAAGCTATTTCCTCATTACTTTAATTGCTGCAAAATTAGCTCAAAACTTTTTTGTAGCAATTACTTTATAATTTCTCTATTGTTGTGTATGAACTGATGATATCAATGTTTTAATAAGTAAATCTTAACTAAACTTGTTTTTGTTTCATATCTTGGAAATAATCTGTGCTAATTATTACTGATATTCTATATTATAAAAATTTTCTGGATACACATTGTATCATTGTCATGATTGTAGATGTATACAGGGTGTGGCATTTAAAACAGGCCACCTGAATAGCACGGCCATTTGTAGTTATAGAAGATAAATCTTCAGACAAAAGTTGTTTGGCGTGTAGAGGGACATATTGTGGTATAGATATTTATTTGATAGGTGCAGATGTAGAGAAGATATGGAAGCCAACTTCATTATTTTAAATAGATTGATATGATGTATTATTTACCCTTTAATATTGAGTTTGTAATTAGCAAAGGATGGTATGAACAAAATTGTTTGAAAATACCATCCTTTGCTAATTACAGGGCTTTATCCTGTCCCCATTACTCGGCAACATGACTGCCATATTTGTAGCATCTTTAATCTGATTTTGAAACTGTTACCGCAATACTAGAAGAGGTCTTGCCGTCCCCCTCGTCATACATGCTTTCTACTATACATCATTTTCTACATACAACCTGGTGGCTGCATCACTCAATTTTATTAACTGTTTTAATTTATATCCTACTTTTAACGTTGTTTTAACTAGTTAAGACCAAGTGTTCATTTTGTTAACATGTTTTATTCGACCTGAAGATGCAAATATATAATTGGCGAAAATGTTTGTCGTTAAAATATATGTAATGTTACTTTTTGGTATAACATAAATTTTAATGTATTTCTCACTGTTAAGTATTGATTGAATTAAATTCTTCTATTAATTGATATTGTACTTAACGGACCAATATGCCATTGAAATTAAAACAGGTAGTGTACCAAGAAATACTAATGAGTCCCAGAGACATGAAAGACTATAACATGAGCATGTTCGGCGATAAGCTCTAATGAAATTCAATGTGCAATGTTTTCCACTCAGAATCTCTTTGCATCATGTATCAATGCTGAATTCACTACTTTGAACACATGGTGTAATTCTGAACATATGATGTAAGTTATAGAAATGATTGACTTTTTCTTTAACAAACATATTGTTCGTAATTAACCTTTAACTATATTCAATGGCCATTAAAACACACGTCTTCAAATGCACTATTAAATGATAAATAATAAATCATATCAACCCATTTTAAATAATGAAGTTGGTTTCCGTTTCTCCCCTACACCTGTACTTATCAAACAAATATCTATACCACATTATGTCCCCCTTCACGCCAAACAACTTTTGTCTGAAGATCTGTCTTCTATCACTACAAATGTCCGTACTATTCAGGTGGCCTGTTTTAAATGCCTCACCCAGTATAAAAGAGATAATTGACCAAAACAAATCCGAAACTTTTGAATTTTTGTGAGAACTTTTTTTTTTTTCACATAGCTGAAGTTTAATTTGTTGTTAAAACTGTATTTCATGTTATTTTACCTAATGTTGCTCCCACTGAAATTTTATGAAACATCAAACCTTTTTGTCACATGTTTTACACACTATAACCTTGCTCTCAGCTTCAGCAACCGTTATCCACGACTTAGTTACCTGCTAATATAGAAGAAATAGTGTTCACAGAAGCAATTAAGTACTAAGTAGGTTTCACTATGGGTTACTTATGTTGCCAATGAAGTTTATAGGTCCACCCTGCTCAGCTATTGGAAAGGTATGCATTAGAAACTATTCACTGCAATGATTCATGGGAAAACCAAACACCTATTTCTGCAGGGGATGAACGGCAATGTTGCCAAACTTATGTAGGCCTATTTATACAATCCCCCTCAGAACTAGACTGCTGTATATTTCATAATGGAGTCAATATGCTGCTCAAAAATATAATAATTGTACCTATACGGTATCCTAATGACAACAATTATAAAGAGAAATATCTTGATATACAAAACAATTTAAAATTAAAAACACATAATCAAGCTTGAGGTTGTTGGCTGGGTTCATTTGGAATGTGTATTTATTAAAATATTAATTATTTCAAAATTATCAAGATCTTAGGAACGATTATACAACAGAGATGCTGTAATATTATGTAGTTTTAGGTTATATGACACCAAAATATGTAGTTATGTAAAAATAAAAAAAAAGTTACTTTGTAGTATAATTCTGTCACAAGTAACATTCTAATTCGCAAAGATTTATGCTTTTCATATCAGTAAGTGAAAGAAAGAAATTATGTAATTACCAGACATCGGATTCTAGGGCAAATGCCTATTTTGTTTCTTTAGGAGAAAAGTAAAAATAATTATTAATATTTGTGTTTCATGGGAATTGAAAGGTATTCAAAGAGTTTTATAGTGCCCTAAAATGCCCTAAAACGGTTATTAGAGCCTAATTTGTTAATATTCGCCTAAAAATGCCTAACTCACTGTAAAGTTTCGCATTTTACTCTTACTTTTTATAATTTATACATGCATTCACTGCGAAATTTAAGGCATTTAAAAAGTGGAAAGTTTGCTTCACACCGGCCATGAAACCATTGATAAAGGAAACAAAATGTTTTGAATCTCACGACACTCGCAATAGATTTCACCGAATTTAACATGTTTGGAGGCATAAATGCCGACAAAGAACAAACCTTAGTTTTGAAGCAGGCAACAATCACAACATGTGCTGCTACTGATTCAGAGATATACTATACTATAAAAATGACTGTTTTCGGTCTGAAACCGATTAGCTGTACTGCCCTTCAGAGTGTCATAAAATCACAATTTTTGGAGAAAGAGTGTTTTTGAAATATTTATGAAAAGTCGTAAAACTGCGAATTAGTAGGGTAAACCGTTACAAAATATTTAAAAGAATGGCCCTCCTAGTGTTAACACTACCAGGAAATGCAACAATAAGTGGAACTTTGTATTTTTGTCCAATTTAATCTCAATAACAACGGTTCATTTGAATGCTCGTTAACAGTTGCTCTTTCCCTCACCTTATTTGTGATGAGAAGTTTTGAGCGGTAGGACGTTTTCCTGTGAAGTTTAACGCGATAATGCCGAAAAATATAAGTGCAAAATCTACATTGATCCAGCAATGGCTAACAGAATATTCAGAATTCACTTATGATGGAAAAATAATATTCTGCAAGATTTGTAGCAAACAGGTATGTAACAATAGTTGAAATATATAAATTCTATTAATTTTAATGAGTAGGCCTATAATATTTATACATTGACTGAGCTATCCTGAGGTATAATTCTTTTTAAGACCACTACACTTTAACCTTTTAAATTCCGATAGTTAAAGTATTTGCAGGTCATTAAAATTTTGATTGTTCGAACCCACTAACTTTGTGATAGAAATACGGCAATACAACAATTAGGATTTTATTTTAATTCAGTTTACTTTACATTTTTAGATTTCGCAAGAAAAGAAGTGCCACCTAAAGCAGCATGTGCAAGGAGCGGCTCTTAAGGCTAAAGCTCAGCAGAAAAATCAACTGCAACAAACTTCACTAACACAGCCTACTTCATCCAATCTCAGCAGCAATTTCTATGCTGATTTAACCAGAGCGTTTGTTGCTGCTAACATTCCCTGCAATGCAATTGAAAATCCGGTTTTAAGACAGTTTTTACAAAAATACTGCAAACAAAATATCCCATATGAGTCGACCCTAAGAAAAAATTACTTAGACAGAATATACAATGAAACTTTAGCTTCCATTCGGGAGGATATAGGTGATTCTTACATATGGGTCTCTGTGGATGAAACCTCAGATCCTATGAATAGGTATATAGCAAATATGGTAGTAGGAAAACTTAATCCTGATGGACCTTCGATTCCACACCTCGTATGTGTTAAGGAACTTTCGAAAGTGAATAGCCAAGCCATTGCTTATTTTGTAAATAAAGGCCTACAGTCTTTATACTCAGGTAATATAGACGATTCTAAAGTTCTGTTGTTTTGTACTGATGCTGCCTCATACATGGTTGCTGCAGCTCCACTTCTTAAAACATTTTATCCTAACCTCACGCATGTAACCTGTCTAGCACATGGCCTTCACAGGGTTTCTGAAACAATCCGGAATGAATTTCCTCTTGTCAATTCATTTATTTCTAACACAAAAAAATGTTTTTGTAAAGCTCCATCCAGGATTTCAATATTCAGAGAGAACTTTCCAGATATCCCACTCCCACCTCAGCCGGTTGTTACACGATGGGGAACCTGGATTCAGTCAGTGGTGTATTATTCTAAGTATTTTAAAGAAGTGGTCACAGTTATTGATAAATTACCTGAAACTGATAGTGCAGCGTGTGTGAAAGCAGTGAAAGATTGTCTGAATGACTCACGAGTGAAAAACGATATTGCCTACATAACATCAAACTTTTCTTTCATACCTGCAAGCATTGAACAATTAGAACGTGAAAAACAATCTCTTTGTAGCCAAATAGCAATAGTAAAGGAAGCTCAAGTGAACATACATTCTGCTTTGGGCGAAACTGGGAAAAAAGTTAAAAATAAGTGGGACAACGTATTAAATAAGAATGTAGGATTTTCATTGTTGGAAAAAGTATCAAGAGTGATATCGGGGGAAAGTGTAAATGTTCCAGTAAGTATTGATGTTTCTATTGTACCTAATTTAAAATTTGCGCCTCTCACATCAGTTTCGGTTGAAAGAAGTTTTTCTGCTTTCAAAATGATTCTCAGTGACAAAAGGCAAAGGTTAACTGTGGAGAATTTAGAAAAAATTCTGGTGGTGTACTGTGTAGATAATTATAATAAAGTCTGAGCATGGAACTGAATTTCAATAACTTAAAATGAGTAATCTTGATATCAATAATCATTATTTCATTAGTTTCAATATATTAAATTTGTGCAGCTCTGTTTATAAATATAATATAGTATTCTTTTTTAATGTTTAAACATACTTTTTTGTGCGTATTTTAGTTTATAACTAAAAATTTCAGTGAAAGAAATAAGTATGATACCTTGATGTGCCTAAAATGCCTATTTTCATTAAAATAGAGCCTAATTTTACAAATTTTGAGCTTATTTTAGGCGCCTAAAACTGCAATTTTTAGTGCCTAAAAATCCGATGTCTAGTAATTACATAAAATCTGGAGTGTACAGATAAATCATCATTTTTTGTTACTATGATGTACCAACGTACATATGATATTTCCGTGCAGGAATTCTGCATTACCATATGGTGAAAAATGGGTAGAATGGAGACAAATTTTCTCCAGCACCGGGATTCGAACCTGGTAATGAGTGCACCTCTGTACATAGTGTTGGACAATGTGCCACTGCCACATATTTTGTGACACAGTACATGAGTGTAGACCACCAAAAGGGAATATAGAGGTAGAAATTAAACTGAGAAGGATTCAATCTGGCTGCATCTAGTGTGGCTTGGTGGGTAAAGCGTCAGCACATAGAGCTGAAAATCCGGGTTCGAATCCCAGTGCTGGTGAGAATTTTTCTCCGTTCTAGCCATTCTTCACCATATATGGTAATGCAGAATTTTATTTTATCTTAAGTTGGTTATTTTACGACGTTGTATCAACAACTCAGGTTGTTTAGTGTCTGAATGATATGAAGGTTATAATGCCGGTGAAATGAGTCCGAGGTCCAGCACCGAAAGTTACCCAGCATTTGCTCAAATTGGGTTGAGGGAAAACCCCAGAAAAAACCTCAACCAGATAACTTGCCCCGACTGGGAATCGAACCCGGGCCACCTGGTTTCGCGACCAGCCGTGCTAACCGTTACTCCACAGGTGTGGACGTAATGCAGAATTCCTGCACAGAAATATCATATGTACTTCGGTACATCATAGTAATATGATAAGCATAAGTAATCACCGTGATTCAAAATGGCGCCTTGTTCCATCGGACCCCAGCCACTTAGTCACTCATGAGTGCACCTCTGTACATAGTGTCACATATTTTGTAACACAGTACATGAGGGTAGGCCACCAAAGGGGAACATAGAGGTAGAACTTAAACTGAGAAAGATTCAATCCAGCATTGGAACTTGAATCTGGTGTGGCTTAGTGGATAAAGCATGAGCACGTAGAGCTGAAAACCTGGGTTCAAATCATGGTGCCGGAGAGAATTTTTCTCTGTTCTACCCATTCTTCACCATAATTTTTTGTATCAAAATTTTTTCAGTTTGAAATCGAATCTAACAGCAAACAATGCAACGACTTGATCATAGAGGATGACCAAAATCATGCTGTAAAGTAGTGCACAGTGACTAAATGCTTCTCACTAATAATATACATATAAAATATAATTATTCAGTCTTTCACTTATGTTTCCGAACATTATGGACTACAATTATGCAACTTACTTGTATTGGGTTCTGGCGTCTCTGTTGGGAAGAACTCCCTCGCTGAAACAGCCCTGAAACCACCTCCATTCGTGCAGAAGTTGGTGCCTGGACTTGCCTGCTCCTTGGCAGGCGAGTGTGGTGGCTGCTGAGACATTACAGCATTCACCCCGGGAGTCGAGGGAGGGCTGCTGGTGCTATTTCCGTTTGGTGGCTGGCTATGCTGCGTTGTTGCTCCTCCATTGGCCATCGTCAAGCTCCCACTGTTGCTGTCCTGGTAACTGTCCTCATCAGAATCGGATGACTGGTTACTTCCATTGCTGCCTCCATGATATGAAGATGTTGCATTGTGGTCTGCGTGCTGTGGGCTCCCTGTTCACACAATTCTTCATTTCAAACTCAGTGTGACATAATGGAACAATAGTGTGATGGGGATGGTAGGGGAACTAAAGGATAACACAATATACCCAACCATAGACTTCACAGTGGCTTAGTTGTTATGAGGGACGTGAAGTTGGATTCTAAGTTAATTGAGGTTTTTCATGAATTCCCATAGTCTCTCAAGACAAATGTCAGAATAATTATTTTAGGGCCACGAGTGATTTTTTCAATTCTTTTTTTGCGTTTATAATGATATGCCACATAACTAGCAATGAATAACCACTGCAGTTGAATAAATAAAAGTGCATAAATAAACAGACAAATAAACTGAACTTTTCAGAGGAAACACGTCTCAACAGCCAACACAAATCTAACAAAAGCTCTGACAAGAAGCCATCAGCAGTGTGAGTGACAGTGGCAACTAAATCATTGTAAATTAAGAAGTTTAAATGAAATGCACATATAAATATATAGACATACAACAAACACACACAGAATGTATATGATTTTCCAGTAAGAACTTCTAAGGTATATATAGGAGGGTCATAGTTGATCACTTTTCGCTATGAACCTACCTCAAAAACACCTCTTGACGTTCTGTTAGTTTTTGGTTTGGACAGTCCATTATAATTACTGTATTCCATATCGGGTATGTGAGCTATAGCAACTGCTCAAAGTGACGAAGTCTAGCATCGCTACTCATATTGGATCCGCATATTATGTTCTTTGGACACATTCAAACATGCCTGACTATGTTTGGATCTCATGCACCACCACTGCAATCTGTGCACTAGGTCTTCCTCAGATGCAACAAATGTCTCGTAAACTCAGTCCTACAGAAAGAATACAATGGACGTGAAATTCTAAGAGCGTGGAGGCCCTGCTCTTTTAATCTACTTCCCTACATAGATTTGGTTGAGGTAGTTGCAGACAATGTTGCAGAAGTGTGTGGGTGCCCCATTATGTTGTAGTTTTATACATAACCGAATATTCAGTGATATGTCATCCAGCAATTCTGGCAAAGTTTCATGCAGAAAGGTCAAGTAAATAAAGCTTAGTGATTTGGCAGCATGTATGGTACAATCGAAAGACATTTGAGGCTGCTGCTCACATATTTACAATGAACCATTGCTAAAACACATAGGATATGTATTTTCAGCATCCCAAGGAAGGCCATTGCAGGAAGTGAAGAAGCCTTTCCTAGTTGAATGAAGCTTCATCACTGAACAACGCTAGCTGTGGTAATTAATGGTCTGCATTACAGCATTCAAGAAATCAGTGGGAGATGCAAACACATGGGATAAAGCATAGCCCTCTCTAGTCATGGTCCAGCCCACACTACGTGGCAACACCACACAGCACGTTAGTTGTCGTCCTAACCTGTTGAACGGCTGTTAAATGTGAGAAAACCAGTAGCCTACATTGCTTTTCTGTTTCAAAGGATAAGTAATTACTCCTGAATCTTTAGTGAGTTATGCGATCCACCCTATTATTGTCTGTTATGTTAGCAATCCTCATAAATGTATTTGTTGTAAGACATGTTTACATATTTCTGCTCCATCTGACGACTGACCCTGTAAGTTGTTTAACCGGCACAAGTCTTATCACCTTTTTGAAATTACCAAATACAGCACTAATTAAAAAAGTTACAATACTTTTTGCGAGATAATCTGATACAGGTCTATTTGCAGCAATCCCAAACAACCGTCCATTTTTGTACTTGAATTTCATCTACTCGAAGAGTCACAATTTTTTCACTCTCCGAAAACTGCTTGACTAACATCCTTAAAGAAATGCATATTCTCAGTTTCTGAAGAAGGAGACACTTGAAACGAGGAGGAAAGTTTTCTTGGATATCGAGGGTGCAGTGATTAAAAGATGATGTTCAATCTAATGACATCATAACACTTTGCACTCTGGTTACAAATTAAAAAAAAAAAATACTTTATAATATTAATATTATTGAGGCGAGACCATACTTAGGTTTTCATAAATATTAGATCACATTGATTACATAAAAGATCTATTTAAGCTGCTTTCATCATAGTTATCGTTTTGCAACAACAGTTTTAAACTTTGTGGCGAGACAGTAATTTGGGATACAAGAAAGCTTTTGTTGCTGATTGGCTATCTGGTGAAACACAACATTCACAAAAGCTATTAGAGATGAAAGCTAACTCCATCATGTAAGCAAAGAATTTCTACAGATTAGCAAGTTACAAGCTGTATATCTTAAAGCCTTATTCGATAGAGATTCACCATTCATTTGCACTTCCACACTAAAATCGCTGTTTATTCTAAAGCTGGCAGTTATTTTGGGTGCATTAGTTACGCCTAATTGATACACTATGCAACAAGATTCTTTTTTTAAATAATAATGAGTCGTTTTTAGATACAGCTAGTTTCTTTGATGCATTTTTCTAGAAATTAGGAAAATGCTACACTCGGTTTTCATCTTGCCTGTCTCTTTTCATTGTTCTTTTCCTTTTTAAGGCAATTGTCAATTTCTTGTCTTCTCTTTTGCTGATTCTTCCGTTTGGTTCCAGTCAACATAATTAGATATGAAGGCAAATTTGGGAACACAATCAAAATTGAAGAGTGTGATCCCAAAACACGTTCAGTCCATTTTTATTAAAGGACTGGGCTAGCTTTTTATCCACTAGTCTACGGATTGAACGAGTTTTCAAGTAGCATGCACAATAACACACACTTTTAGACAAGAATTGAAGTTTTGTAAGAAAAGAAGCTTAAAATATAAGAATAAAGGTTTAAAAAAAACCATGTATTTGTATAAATCATAAAAATGGCCAAATGGACTGAGCGAGTTTTGGGATCACACTCTTCAATTGCACCTTCACACAAAACTGCATATCATGTTTACAAAACACTTCTCTCCGTCCTTGTTGATATATTTCTCAACAAAGCTCTGTCACTTCCCTGAAATTGTTTCATTCGTACCACAGATCTGATGGTTGTTGACCGGTCTACTCCTGGAACCAAATGGATCCATTTAACTGAGTAGTTCGAGACTTTAAGAAACAGAAAATAATTTACTATCCTTTCGCTCTGCTGTCTTATTGTACTTATTTATGCAACCCAGCGCTACGTATCTATGTATCTGGCATGGTTATGTTACCACAGAACCCAGTGGCGGTTCCTCAGGGGAGAGAAGGGAGGAACGTCCTCCTCATATTTTTCTTAATTTGAAAGTAAATACCAAATAAAATATGTACCTTGAAATTCGAGGAAGATTCGATAATTTTTAAATTCACAGCTATAAGAAAACCTCGGTTGGTCAAATTTTAAACAACGCATGCTCATGTGCTGCGCGAAAACTGTGAGAAAGATACGAGATTGTTTGTGAGGAGGAAAGTCAATCCTCTACCTCCCCTACTGCAGTTAACACACAGAGACAACAGCGCACGAGCTGCCAGAAAAAGAAGCAGAGTTTTAAAGCAGGTAAATGAATGGGTAGGGAGGAGATCCTCTTCTGGTTCTGTGCATGGGCGAGAAACAGTGTAGCAGACAGAAACTGACTGGTAGTGCAGCAAGCTCTCTACTGCTGCCATCTAGCGATGTTACATTCAATCAGAGTATAACTCATAGGACCCACAATAAAAACAATTTTAACGCAGAGCTATGAAAGACACCATATAAACTTTTTTTTTTTTAATTATAAATCAAATATTATTCATTGCACTTTATATAGACTACTATTCATAGTTTGAAACTTTCGAGGATATTTGAAAGTTAAAGTCGGGTTTATATAAAACAAAGTGGAAGTAGTTATACATTAGTATCAGAGATATTTTTGGCCCCTGAAATAAAATTCACTTCCATTCATTGTCTACTAGACAGAGCGACAGCCAAGTTGTCAGTTTTGTTTAAATATATTTGAAATTGAAAGTACTCCAAACTACATTATTTTTAACATAAAAAAATGAATACGCCACCGGCAGCTCACATATATCTTAAATGCTCAAGCTATATTTCAACCATAATGGTAGTATGACTTTACAAGAACTGACATTCTTCAAAAGCATATGATACTGAACTTGTAAAAAGTGCATGTGGCAACACAGACCATGTGGGTGGGTGCAGTGTTCTCGCTTTCCTAACAGATTATTTCCCATTCCCACTTTTGTAAAACAGTTCTGGTTACGTGTTAGTAGCTAGTCTCTTCCAACACGTGTGATGCTGTAGTGTATGCGAAAAATGCTGCGAGGTTGTGAATTTCCTTGTAATTGTTAATTTGTGCAATAATTATTCAACAATAAATGGAAGCGAAGACATATTATATTTTGGACAATTCAGGAAACTCAGTTTACAAGAACAGATTATTGCTATACAAAAGGGAAGGCCAACTCCAACACTACCTGGTCTTACATGAAGGCCTATGCATATAGGCTAATTTATAGCATGTTTCATTCAAGAAGGTGTCATTTTGTGCTGTTAACTTCTTTTCTCCTCTTAAGAAATATGCAGGAGCCGCCACTGACAGAACCATAACTATGGAAATATTGGCGCAAATACACAAGCGAGAAGAGCGTGTTACACTTAAACACTTGGCACACTGCTCAGCTGATAGGATGGGCTCCAGCGTTGCCACATTTACCACGGCCAGGCCATGACTAAAGAGGGCTATGGATAAAGTCATTTGAACATAGAGCTTGCATCCATAGAGGTTACATGAAGGACCTGTCAGATGCTCCTTTGATGATATGTACATAAGTTTTATAATATCTCTGCCAGTGACTGACTGTTGAGTTTGAAGTGACTTGTGTATTTTGGTAGTAGGTTTCAGAGTACTAAAAGCAAAACAAAAGATACATGGTTGTCTTCATTCCAATGCTCAGATCACTGCTTGCTTGAGTGTAAGGTGAGAATTTAGCCACACTTTTTCTCCCAAGTCAGTACAACCTTTTGTTAGCTCTCTTTCCCCTAACCGCAAACTGTGACGTTGCACAGAAGCATAGATATAATATAAGATTGTGTAATCGTATGGGTACTTATCAATGCCTGATCTGCAGCTCAAGCAAGGGCATTTTCCTGAAAATCATAAGTTTTATCTGGTCCTTAGAGGGTCATATTTGACCTTGTTGACCACAAAAGTTACCAATTTCTCGCAACAACTGATCCACTTGGCAAAAACGTTGTGTGATGGCGTTGGTTAATAAGGGAAACATTAATGGTACAGCCACTGGACAGCCCTTCCATTACCCCCTGATGTGCCACACACCAACATTATGGCAGTGTATTCCGCAAAAGTGTGTGCTACCATGCTGTATCTGATGACGAAGAAAGAATGACAACACTGACGCACTACCTCCACAATGTGGACACAGTGTCAGCAGTCCATGTCCAGCATGCGACTAATCATATCAGGCCTGTTGCACATAATTGGAAGTGCAGTATATACAACTTACCGGCATTATAACACGTGTGTTTAGTGAGGCAATCTGACCATTCCCTCACATGGAGGAAAATGAAATCAGTGGTGAGTGGCTGTGATTTAGGCCTATCACCGATTCGTTTTCCTTCAGTGCAAGAGAGCAGTTGGAAATCACCACTAAACATGTGTGTTACACCGGTTATAATGTCGGTAAGTTGTATATGTCGCACACTGGGCAGACACTACACTACACCTGAGATGAGATGAGATGCCACATGAGAACCCAAGCTCCTGAAAAAACCCGTGTTACCTGGACCACAGGCTTGCCTAACACAAGTTATAAATCAGGTGTAAACTGGGGATCGAACCCAGTGCTCTAGCCACTAAACCACCACGGCGATTGGGCATCTAAGTACGGTACTTTAAGTTTAATATTTGGAAACAGTCATTCTTGTTCTTGTATATAATTATTTCAATCACGCAATGTTTTCGGAGCAAAACATGCATTCTTAAACAGTAACAGACAGATTTAATAAGCATGTATGAGATCTGGCTATTACACTTTTACTACGTCATACTACTTTTGACCAATAAAACGATACGAAACGTCGTGTTTCAACCAATCATTACTGCTTATCACTACAATTTTATCACTTCCCTAGCATTTGTTTATTTTATCACTTCCGTAGCATTTGTTTGTTTTTATCATTTCCCTAGCATTTGTTTCTTTGTCTGCCAACATTTCAAACTGCAAATTCTTTACGGTACTATACAACATGCTTTGCGATCGTCAATTGTTTCCCGCATAGATAGTGAACAGAAAATAGTGGCTCCGTTCAAACGTTTTGGTGAAGCTAACATCAGTGAAATAGAATTTTAGTAAGTCAATTAATATTTATTTTATTGTATTAGAGTACTGTATTTTTCTTCTCATCTTTATATACTGTATTTTGTTTCTGTCACCTCCCTACCATTTGTTTCTTTGAATGCCAACATTTCAAACTGAAAATTCTTTATGGTAGGTACTATAAAACATGCTTTGCGATCGTCATTTGTTTACAGCATAGATAGTCAGTTGAAAATGGCGGCTCCATTCAAACGTTTTCGTGAAGCTAACATTAGTGAAATAGAATTTTAGTAAGTCAATTAATATGTTATTGTATTAGAGTACTTTATTTCTTCTAATTGTGTAATAGCCAATTAAATCCCACTCGAGTTTTGATTTTCTCTAGATAAATCAAAACCTCTAGTGATTTTACTGTTTATAATACAGTGGCTACCTGAGTTAGGGCAAGTAATTGTATGGC
This sequence comes from Periplaneta americana, assembly GCF_040183065.1. NCBI lineage: Eukaryota > Metazoa > Arthropoda > Insecta > Blattodea > Blattidae > Periplaneta > Periplaneta americana. The sequence goes on along the minus strand of NC_091121.1, from coordinate 120,359,715 downwards.
TCTCCTCTGTCTGTGACATTATGGTTGTCCAAGCCTATTGTACTTTATTTTATTTTATTTTGTACATTTAAGAAAAATATGCTGTAAATGGCAACTACAGCTGTTAACTCACGCAGCTTTGTTGATGTGAGGACGACTACAAACGTGGCTTTGAATCTTGTTTAGGGAATGGATATTGTCGGTTGTTAATAAGTTGTACTGTGTTGTCTTAAGTACAGGACCGGAGTCATACTGATCTCACATCAAGGAAGTTCCACTGTTTTTATATCAATTAGATTGAGAAAACTTCTGAAGTAGGCCAGGGCCCACAAAGACTGTAATGAGTGAATTTTATAATAATTTTCTCGTCACAATTATGACACACTTACCTGATTGACTGTCAACAGACGGTGCGGGACTAAGTGTGACGGAGTTGCCTTGGTGAACGAGGTGCGAAAGGCTCGGTGTTTGGAAGTCGGATGCTACTATGGCTGTCGACGTCAGCATGCTGTTCCAGGTGGGCGTAGTTGTGCCCGTTATGTGATGGGGTGACAGAGGGTAGTGATGCCGCGAGGTGGGTGTGACGGGGCTGCTGGGCAGGCAGCGCTGGAGTGTCTGCGAGTCTCTTACCAGCAGCTGGAGCACGTTGTGCAGAACATCACCTGCACCTGGCGAACGCTCTGCCAGGTCGCCCTTCGTCAGCAGGCAGATCGCTTTCCCTATAACAATCATCATCAGTTCAAAACCATTCTGGAAAAACTGAAATCTACCATTTTCATTATGCGAATCAGTTAATCCCAGTTAACTGGTATGGGTCATGACAATTCCTTTCTAAAAATCAGATTCTGCTAATCTCTCCAAAAGGGGTTCAACCATCGTCCCTCCCAGTTAGACATGATTTGTCTTAAGAGTAGTCAGACTTCCTCTCCTGAACCAGGCACACATAATTTCCCATCACACTTTACACAGACTTCGGACTGTCATGGGATAAGCTGGATAACCAAATCATATAATGGAAAATATCCTTGACACATTTAAAAATTATCTATTTATTAGCCACAATTAGCTTCTTACTGCCAGTCATCCCGATTAATTAAAATTACAAATTAAAATTCTTAAATATTGTAGGTTTGCATAAAAATTATTAATTTTTTAACTTAAATATATTGGGAAGGGTCTTGTAAGATACAGCATTGCAATACTGTGAGATGTCATTAAATTTTTTATTTTTATTAAAGAGGTAGAGAGATAAAATTTCGATAATTTCTGATCAATTACCACTTTTCTGTTTTACAATAAACGAACAGACCCTAATCTATGTGTCACAAAAGTTTCTAGGGTTCTCTAGAGACTACAGTACCAGTATTGCAACAGACTAAACATAGCGCTTGCATTCTTGGGTTGCGTATGATGTCATATTTTCACAGTCACTCAGTGACGATGCAAACCGTGATATAGAGCTAGGTCATTTTACACTTTAAGATTAGCCTAAAATAATATAACGTACCAGCACTAGAACAGTACTATATTACGCTGTCCAGAATAAACCGTACTTCACAGGCGCAGATCCATACTACTCAAGAGAATCAGGACAAATTACTTAATCACCACTCCAATCTGACTGGTAGGAATACTTGGTTTTTGCGCACTTTGAAACGTTGTTGCTGGGCTATAGGTATAATCGACCGCCATTTGGATTCTTTTGTTGCCGGTTGCAGCTAGCAGACGAGAACAACATTTATCATCAGTCATGGAATCAGTCAGACAGGCTAGCTGTATGTAACAATCCCCAGGTTTTTACCTTACAATGAAGAGAGATCCACTCTTCAAAACGTTGTGCTACAATTTTTGAAAATTAGCAATGGAAGAAGTCCAAACATCTCAACCATTGAACAATTCACCGTTGTTCTCCCCCCCCTTCATTCAGATCAAACATTTCTCATCCCTTTAAACATTTATCATGTCGAAACTTCTGTGTAAGTTAGCCAGTCAATTGTAATTGTTATGATTGATAGGCCAATGTCTAAGGAAAGCATAGAAAATAATTCGAAAACAAAATATTTTTGAGAAGTGAGAAAAAAAATACTAACTTCGAAGTGATTGTTCAAAATAGATATTTACACCTTCAAAAGTTGGCGAGTGGCAAACTTTTTTTTTTCACTTGAGATGGGTAGACCAAAGCGAGAGAAGTGTTGAGAAAGAGTGGAAATTATTTTTTACAAGTTGTTGCTACTCAAATCTTAACTGGTTTCCGAATTATGGCGAATTAAACGAGCATTTTCGCTTGGGTAGTATTCAAAGACTCAACCTTTTGCCTATTAAAAGAAAAGAATGGGGATTTCTTATGAAATCTTCACACTGATTTCAAATCTGTTCACAGAATGTTTCCATCACTCAAGGTTTCTGAGTTAATCGTGAGTTTTGAAATTTAATTATAATATTCTTATTAGGCCTACATAAATAATATCTATACTGATTAAACACTTCTGTGATATATGTACTTTGAAATTCAGAAGAATGAAAATAATGTTGTACTTGTATTAAAATTTATTATTGTTATTATTTTATGGAATGAAGCTTTCTTGTTTCATTTACCAGCTCTAGCAAAAGAGCCATTCCACTCCAAACTGATCAAGATCTGACATTGCTCTCTGCGATTTTTTAAAACCATTTTTGGATACGTTTAACACTTTATTTAATCTTAAGCTTGGATGAAAGGTAAAAATATTATGTTTATTACTATGGGGATTATTATGCACTAAAAATATGGAAATATGAGTACATTTATTAACTTAAAATACTCTGGAAAGTTTTATTTCGAGATTTATTCCTGGACAGTCATGGACTTTGAGCTACGCATAATATATTAGAGGCCATCCCTCAAAGGGATGTGAGTTTGATTCCCATCCTGAGAACAGGCATTATGTGAGTGTGGTATAATTGATCAAAGGAAAATTGAAAATACCTACTGACCAACACGGTATTGACAGCAAAATTTAAAAACAGACCTGCAGAAAATTTGTATGCTTCTGTCATTAAATTATGCACTAAACTTCGAAATATTCATGTATATGCACTGTAAAACTTTTATTATTGATTCCCAATACCATAAAACGAATATATCTGCTAAATGCATAAATGTCGAATTTTATTTTAATTACATTTTTAAAACTTAATGCGGTAACTCAAAAAAACCCTGGCAGTTCCAGAATTTTAGTAAAGAAATTTAAAATCACTACGAAAAAATCTATACAAATAAACCTTTTCTTATTTTTAACAAACAAAAATGTAATTAGCATATGTTAATTATGTAATAGAAATATTTTACTTAAATTTCAGCACTCACGATTAAAAAGAAAAAACCTTGGGTGATGGAAATATTTTGTCAACAGAGTTGACATCAGCGCGAAAACTTCATAAGAAGCCACACCTCTTCTCTTTTAACAGACAAAAGGTTGAGTCTTCGGTTTTCTGCCAAGTGAAAATTCTCATTTGTTTAACTCGCCGTAACTTGGAAACCAGTAAGATTTTGAGAAGCGACTACTTTTAAAAGTAAATTACATTTTTTAAATATTTCCTTCGCTTTGACCCCATCTGAAGAGAAAAAATAAATAAGTTTGCTGCTAGCTACTTTTGTCTATCCTGAACAGACCATTTCGAAGTTAGTATTTTTTTCTCACTTTTCGAAAAGATTTGATTTCGATTTATTTTCTGTGTTTTCCTTAGACATTGGCCTATCAAAAAAAAAAAAAAAATTACAGAGCGAATGGTTGACTATCATAGGAGCTACGAAATGATACATGTTTAAAGGAACAGAAAATTTCGTTCTCGTGTGCTAGGTGCAAATGGCAATGAAAGATTAAAGAATCAAAATGTCTAATGATTGTACCCACTAATATAGAACCTCGAGAGTTTCAGGGCCCTACCACACTTGGAACTACCAGTAATTATGTCATATTTAAAAGGCTGTGCTCTTTAAATACTTTGTTGTATACTGGTCTTTTAAAGTGATTTTTCAGCGCTTCCAAATTTTGGAAGTTAGAATTTTCACCCAATTCCTAAGAAATAAGTGATTTTTTTTTTTTCTTTCTAGTTGGATCTGGGCTGTTCACAGCAAAATTTATTTTAATTTTGTCTTCGCCTGTATTTTATGTTAAACATCTAAAAACATAAAAATGCTGGGGGTGTGCAGAGCAAAAACAACTGTTAAATTTTGCATGAAAACTTTCACATGCGTTTGTAGTTCGAACAACACTGGCATTTGTTTCAGACCCTACACTAACTAGTGGGAAAAGGGCATCTTCACCCATGTACGGTAATTGTCTGTCAGATAGTCACAAAATGCGCTTACTTTTTCACAATATTAGGCAAGCATTTTATAATCGAAATGTGCCTTATAATCAATTTCCATTTTCAATCAAAAGTATATTTACATATTACATAATTCTAATAAAAAGAAAGTACTGAAAGAATTTCTAAATCTTATTGCCGCTTTTTGGTGAAGAAAATTAAATCAAACTGAAAGAATAAGAAATGGTTAATTTCTCATCCAACTACTCAATGGTAATTAATTATATTGGCTGAATATTAAACAATTTTTTTTAAAAATCCAGAACAAATTTTACATCTACTATGGGCATGTTCAGTTTCATTTTTTTCTAAATTCAGTGCTATCTTGTAATACTTTAGTTAACACTACGGTAGTTGAATTCACAGCAATCTCAATGTTATATAACATTGCATCACTCTACATGAGGTTAATTAAGGAAGCCATGATTAATCAATGTCTATATCGAGAATTTGAAGGAATATGTTCTGCGTTATCTCACCGTTCATCTGGAACATCTCCATGTCAAAGTGGGGCAGGTCGAACTCCCTTTCACACCACCTAAGGAATGTGGCCACATCCTCACGTGACCAGACTCGAGGGTCTGATGCTGTAAAATAAACATTAAATGTTTCAAATTTTGAGTATTTCATTACTCCTCCAGAAACTCGCAGACACTAAATTATTGCTTTCCAATTATGTGAACACTGGTAATAATTAAGAAAATAGACACATGGGATATGACAGGCAAGTTTATGCAACAGGAAGGTACGCACTGAAGTGGATTTGAATGTTCGTTGTGAATGTTAAGTCCTGGGTTGTCATATTTCAGCTCTCTTTACAAGAGTCTAGTTGTGTGTCCTTTAAATATGTGTAAGGTCTCGAAAATGTGTAGAGCTAGGGAAAGACTGTAGGTACAGAACATGATATATAATTCCCCCCCCCCCCCCTATTTTATGATAAAGTATACTCCCAATGCTATTTGGAAAATAGTTTTCTTTTTCAGAATGGAACATGATATGCAAATGTACCCAAAATGAACGATAAAATTGGTATACTGTATCCTAATACCACAACCCACATGATCTCATCTGTTGTAAACCGCAACACTTGTGTTATCAAGTTTGAACCAGGAAGTCAGTGTTAGCATGCAATTTCCTACATATAAAATATTTCTATTGCATCTGCATTCTGATAACTGTAAATAACTGATCCGCTAAGTAACAAGATGAGCTAATAAGAATCACACCAACATGCTTTAATTACACAGTGAATGCATATTGATGTGTTCAGCCTTGCCGTTCAGCTTCTTTCCATTATCCATCTCTTCGAGGTCGACCAGAGACATAAAAATCACCCAAGTCGGGAAGTGATTTCACATTAAAGGCTTAAAGATGAACCTCAGGACTCAAGTGTCATGTTGGAAAATTAAAATCCTACCATTAGTTTTTCGTTAATTAAAAACCAGCATTATTCTTGTCATGAATTTTAATTTATACAATAGATAATATAGGCTACCATATAAACCATTATACGTGTTTCAATTAACGTTTCATCAGACCAGAAAGATTGTGGCCTCCAATGTTACCAGACTTCAAATCATTTTATTCTAGCACTTTTTTTTTCGTTTTTTAAAATCATATTTATGCATAGACCTCTGCTGGATAATAATGTCTATCATTAAATTTGAAAACACACACACATACACACGTCGTCTATCGATGTGTGTGTTTTGCACTAGGTGCACCAAACGGCTAAGAACATCGACTTTTCAAGACTCAAGTTCACGTCCCATGTGTCAAACACGATGTTGAGTCAGGTGTTCTACAGATATTCTCGTTTATAATATCATTTCACCATTCCTTGATAATTCAAGATCAACTTTATCTTCTGCAGTAGTGAGAGAAGTTAATGTATTGGGTAATTTTTCCCAGGGAACCAATATCATAGGATTTTTAGTAAGTTGTTTAACGACAACATTTAGCGTCGATAGAATAGGTGATGAGATGAGGCTGAGAATACTCCGCACATTACCTTACATTCACTTTATGATTGGAGTAAATCTTGGAAGAAACCTAACGAGGTAGTCGAACCCACGCCTGAGAGCAGCTCCACATTAGTAAGCAAGCGCGCCAGCTGCTTGAACTACACAGGTGGTATGATGGGATTCCTGTATGTTTCTACATAAGCAAGTAACAACTGTTGGCGTCAACGCCTCAGTATTCAAGTGTGGCACCATACAAGTAAACATGCTCATTTAAAGTAAAGCATTCAGTAACTCATAAGATCTCTTTCTGTTCAAAATTTAATGCATACATACAAGGGCAGGTCTTTCACTGCAGACCCAACATTCTCCAATCTTTCCTATTCTCTGCCTTCCTCTTAGTCACTCATGTATCTTAATGTCGTCCATCATCTGATATCTTCTTCTGCCCCGAACTCTTCTCCCGTTCACCATTCCTTCCAGCGCATCCTTCAGTAGAAAGTTTCTTCTTAACCAGTGACACAACCAATTCCTTTTACTCTTCCTGATCAGTTTCAGCAATCATTCTTTCTTCACACACTCTTTCCAACACAGCTTCATTTCTTATCCTGCCTGTCCGTTTCACATGCTCCATTCTTCTCTATATCGCATTTCAAACGCTTCTGTTATTATTGTATCAAGGTCACGTACGAACGTACAAACGTACAATTTGAGGGATTTTGGCCCTGCAAAAAGTAAGTAGATACACTACTCATCAATACTGGCGGGCTGGGTCACACAGGTCAGGCCGCGCAGTCATAACACCTAACACTTCCTTCTTATCATGTCGCGGTACACTCCATCTTAAAACACAATACTTCCACACGTCCCATTACTAACCACTACGTTTGTTGTCTAAAAAATTTCATGATGACATATTTTCTTGACATGAGTGTTGTTCAGCTACGAGCATAGATATTATTTTCATTCTTCCTCTTTCCTCTTCCCCTCCTATGCATATTTGTGATTAAATTTCTTTCTTATGACGAAACACACAGTCGCTCACTAGCCAAAGAACTAAGGATAGGGACCATTAACGCTGAATCGAGCTGTACAAACCACGCATGAGTCACTGAACTGAAAACTGTGAACTGAAGCACTGGTAATTCCGGCAGTCCCAGCTGCCTTTACTTGAGAAGAACGGTCGAGGATTGGAGTAAGCACACGTGGTAAATGCAGTCTATTGCTTGACTTTGAGCCGTCAGTTCGAAATGCATAGATAATAGTCGCTTCTCTTCACTTCGTCGTAATGTCTAGGTTTCTGACCTATACAATGCCACACTCCACACAAAGCACTTCACTAGTCTCTTCCTTAGTTCTTTTTCCAGATGTCCGCAGAAGATGCTTCTTTTTCTCTTAAAAGCTTCTTTGGCCATTGCTATCCTCTTTCTGACTTCCTGGCAGCATCTCATGTTACTGCTTATAGTATATCCCAAGTATTTGAAGCTGTCCACTTGCTTTACTGCCTCATTTAGAATTCGTAAGTTTACCTTCTTTATTTTTCTCCCTATGACCATGGTCTTCGTTTTACTTGCATTTACCTTCATCCCATACTGCTCACAGCTGTCATTTAGCTCCAGTAGCATATCCCTTAGTGTCATCTCCTCTTCTACTAACAACGCCATGTCATCAACAATTAATCTTATGCACTTTATTCTTCCTCCTACTATCACCTCTCCCATATTCTGTAAACAGTTCTTCACTAAATCCTCCAAGTAGATGTTGAACAGGGTAGGTGATGAAGGGCTTCCTTGTCGTGCTCCTATTCCTATTTCACTTCCTTCTGACATTTCTTCTCTTATGCTCACTTTGACTTGTTTCATATAAAGGTTACTGAACAGCTTGCTCTCTTTCCAATCCATAACAATTTTCTTTAGAATCACTATGAGTTTATTCCAATCCACTCTGTCGAACGCCTTTTCTAGGTCCACAAATGCTACATATACTTCTTTATTTTTCTCGAGGTATCTTTCGCCTATTGTTCGTAGTAGTCGAATTGCATCCCTCGTACCTTTTCCCTTCCTGAAACCAAACTGCTCTTCTTCCAACTGTCCTCCCATCTTAGAATATAAACGTCGATTCATTAGGTCATTCGCCTTTCTCATATATTTCGTTGCATAATGATAGAATTTCCTTCTTGTATTCACTCAAGCATTTCACTAATTCAATGGGAATTCCATCAACTCCTGTTGCTTTGCAATTCTTCATTTCCCTAAGCGCTAGTTCAACTTCTCTTAGATTAAACAATCCTTTTTCGTCTTTTGATACGGCTGCTTCGTCTTCTATAGGCCCTATCTAACTCATCTGGACGTTTGTAATGAAGAAAGTGGCTTTGTCCTGCTGTTCTCTTACAGTAAACTTACCTAGACTAGTTGGAAGATGAGTCTTGAAGTCCAGGAGAGGCGACATTGGAGGCGGCTGGCTGGGGGCGGCAGGGAATCCCAGGGGATATCTCCAAAGCAGATCCGTGGGGCTGAAGGGCAACGACAGCGGCAGGCGGTCCATCGCCGCGACGGGGGGCAGGGAGAGGGGCAATAGTTTCATAACACGACGTGCTTGGATACGTGCGTTCGGGTGCCCAGTGTAAGCAGAGCCGAGGTCTTCGGTCTGCAACAAAAATATAAAATAACGATTACATTGGCAACACAATGTGGCCTGATACGACATTCATAAATCATGTTCAAACTACACTAAACTTGTTCGATACAATTAATTTGTAACAAAATCCATGAAATAATAAATAAAACGTAAAATGCAAACAAATTGGCCGGTTTCCTATATAGTAAGCCTATAGATACCGGTAATTTAGAATAACACAAATCTAAAGAAGGAGATAATAAGACACATGAGTAAGTAAGGCTAACAATATTAACTCTATATATAGAAATAGAAGCTATATACAGTCAAATCTCTCTATAGCGATATTTAGAGGAACAAAGTAAAATATTGCTATAAGGAGGGTTTTAAAAAATAAGAGTTAAATTGGTAAGAAATAGCTTGGTTATACATGTCTCATGGGACAGAAACCTATAGGAATTCCCGTGAATTGGCGGCAACGCATTTTGTCACCATTACCAGACACTGACAGCGATGGAGAGGTCCACGCACATGTACTGTACAGGGACATCATTTTATTTTTACTTCAATTTTTATTGTACCTGAGTTTTTGAATGTACTTCACTCTTCTACTAGTGAACTTTCACCCAAGGCCGCATATGCAGTCAAAGTCGTCTTACGGTCACAGTATACAGTACTCAGTGAGTGAGTATGGTATGTTCCAGAAATATGGTCGTATTTTCCAGTGAATAAAGTGCATTCCTTATCGAATCATATTTTCGCGCAAGTACTGTATCCGTTTGGTTACATCGCTTCCCAGTTTCCACCATCCGTTTCTACTGGCCCCTTTGTAAAATAGTGGCTGGGCTTTCTTATCTCTTTTCTGAAAACATTTTCTGTCAGGAATTTGACGTCTACGTAATATTATACAACTGTTTAAAATAATTTAAATAAAAGGGCCTCGTTAAAACGTGATTTCCCCCTTTCTACGACCCTGCGACATAACTCCTTGGACGGACAGTAGACAGCAATCTGAGTAAATTTATCTGTGCGAATCGGGCAGAAGTGAAGTGATTACAATACGTAAGTAAGGTACTCTGTTATAGAGTAGGTACAGAATTATTTTTTCAAGAAACACGGGATTATGCCTCCCATGTCGACTGATGCTTTGCATTATTTCCAGATTTTGATTATTTTTCAATTTAAATGCACTCTCCATATTGTTATGCTAATGTGCTGTAGATAGTATATTATACATTGCGTAATGAATACGTCCGCCTGGATAGTTCAGTTAGTGAGTAAAAACAATATTGTTAATACTGTACTGTATTTTGAGTAAATAAAACCTAACGAAAATTATCAAATTGAAAATCATAATAGTTCCTAGTTTACGTAAATGGATGTACTACTTTTCTTCCCTCCTATACCTAGTAAAGTGATTTTTTTGTATTTTACATTAGTAGCATCAAAGGCCGGTCGTGGAAGGAGGTAACATAGTGTTTGCGGTTCTCAACCGTTAATCCAAAGGTATAGCCAGGTTAATCTTAGAAATGTTAGTAAAAACAAAATGATGACCCGGTATAAGCTTAAGACCCGAATAGATATCTGAAATGTTCATATATTGTAAATGCCCAAAATAACTAAATTTTATAAAACACACACAATACAAGATCTACCATCAATAATGTTTTTCATCCATATCCAAACTATACTTTGTTTTATTACTTAGATGTCAGGGTTACTACAAGAAAATGTCCGGTGGTATGAAATGAATATCTTGAGATGTTATTAATGTCTTTATATTCTTGATATCATGCTAAATGATATGAGATTCGCTGTTGATGTTATAAGTATTATTAAGGATTGTTTGACATTACGATGGCCCCTTAGCACTTGGACGTGTGTGTACGAAAAATGAAACGAAAGTTCTTCTGCATTCAGAGCATCATTGAACCATGAAGCTATACAGTCCCTTGGGGAGTGGAATTACTAGAGGTGGATAAATTGTAAAATCAAGAAGGAAGAAACAGAAAATAAAGATTTACAGTCACATTTCTTACTAAAGGAACTGTAGTTTGAATCCAGAGACAGATCGTGGGAGGTTTTGGTAGACCAAAGGCATAGAGACAGATTCCTTTCAGGACCTTCGGGTTTCCTTGCCATTTTAATTCCACTATTGTTCCATTTGTCTCCATATTACTTCACTTTCCCCGAATAAACGCCTAAGTAAAAAAGATACTTTCAATAATAAACCACGGTAATTCTCATAAAAGTAACCGATGTTCGATTCCCTCTGATCTATAACATTTATAGCGATCCATGTTGCTCTGTGCGCCGCGCCGGTTTTCTGTGAGTAGGCGTGCTCTATTCATATTTTCTCTGACTTCTCTTTGTGTCATTGCTCCGTCATCATTATAGTTTGAAAGGCATGTTAAAAAGCTGCTTATCTAACACGCTCCTGTATTGCAGGGACGATTTTTCTGGGCCGGTGGAAAAAGTTGCGCAATAATTACTTGGACAGTACAGTAGGCGAATTTAAACTTTCTACGCATGCTCATATCTCTCAACAGCGTCATGTTTACTGATCATGGACACTAGCCTACCGAATAAATTTCACAGCAGAATATAACATGGAATAATTCATTCGATAATATTCATTCGGTTTCATTTCTTTATCTTTATTTGTAAGCAAATGAACTGATTTCATTGTTTTCCAAATGATGAAACCATTGGATAATTCTGAATAATCGATTTATTCGAGAGTGCTTGTTACATGCGCGAACAAGGGACCGCAGATCAAACGGCGGACTCTGCTGCACTATATTTAGCCATCAAGCAATACTATAAGCGTTAACTATACACAGCACCACGTTCATGCCCATACTAATATTAACGCATAAAATATCTTGTGTTTGGCTCAGGAAACTGTCTCTAGAATTCCCTTGCTGCATGACTGAATTCATAATCTCTGTATTAGGAAACGCGATACTTGCGATCACTTCCGGAGCTGCCAGTAATGGAACTCATAATGTCCCAAGTAAAGTTCCTTCATGTCTCGCTCAAGGTCCTTCCTTTCGTGAGAACTTCCTGGCAGGTCTACCAACTTAATTGAAACCGGAACTTAACGTGCCGCATACGAAATCTGTGCAATACGCTCCAGAATGGTGCAGTAGTTACAACAGACGAGTTAACGAATATACACGGTAAAGTCGTATATCAGTTAGCTAGCAGCTTCACACCAAAGGAGACAAGAATTCGATTCCTGGCAGATCCTATGAAATTTGTGAAGAATCATGCGCTTATGGGGGCAGATTCTTTAAGTACTTCTGTTTCTTGTGCCATTCTTATCCGACCATTGCTTCATTATCATCTTTGTAGTTGAAAATGGATGTCAATGGAATACGAAAATATGAATAATAAAAAACTGATGTAATAAAACTTAGATGTAGAATTTATTTATTGCACTCTTAGCGACAGGATTAAAAACTTTTGTTGAAGGATTCAATCCTAGTAGACCCTATCATATTACTCTTTGGTTTGGAAAATGGCTATTAGTTGAATTAACTTCTTTCCTCTAGTAAAAACTTACCTCTGTCTCATCGACATCTACAGTACTTCTTATCGTAGTCTCTATACTTAAAAAGAGATTAAGACAACAGCAGCAATTTGCCAACTTTGTGCATACTTTCACAGATCTTCGTTGCGTCACAGAATTCGTGAGCACACTGCGGTTGTTATATGACATTATCTATTTTGTAGTATCATTTTACACTATATTCAAACCCAAGTGATGTTTTTGGAAAGAAATACGGTGCTGAAGTTGTCTCACGCATGCCAAGAATAATTCTAAGAAAATCCTACTATCATAGCGTAATAACAGGTTCAGAATAAAAAAATATAAATATCTTACTGCGAAGAAATGAGTTATGTACAACAGGTGCAGTACATAACGATACGGATATACAGGTGGACAAGAGGCAAGCGGGACAATGATGTCGACCATGGCCACTGGGTTGCTGTGTCACCTCGTACAAGAAATTACTCGTTACCGCTAGGAAGACCCGGCCAACCGGCCGCCGCGCCAGGCAGGCAGTCTGTCTCAGGAAGTGTGGCCATGCGTGAATTTTTACATACGTAACTAACAGCAGTTCGGCGGCATAACGACGGAACAGACGGGCCTGTCTAGCTCCTTCCAGACATCCCGTTTTAACGGGAAATTGATAACGCTGTATACCGTCTTATTATACCTTCCAGAACAGAAGCGGTCTGTTGTATTTTCAAATTATTCAGCCACTAGCAAATGTTACATAAACGTGCCAACTTTCTGTAAACTAATGTAAGCGATAAAGCACATGGGCCAACTTCCCACTAAGAGTGATCACAGTTACATACTGGGCAGTTCCTTTGTAGGGTGAACAAAGTGACTGTGTACAGGCATCCTCAGAGAATGTCAGTTCCTCCTGTTCACGTTGAGGAAAGAAGAAATACCTCTCTTCCTTTATCATTTCAAAAACGTCCGTAACTACTGTAATTATTCATTCTGAACATAGCATGGCAAAACGGCAAAAGAATGGTTCCATGTAAATGACGTACTTTCGCATTACAAGTTTCACACAGTAACTAATAAATTACTATTCTAAGTAAACTTGTGTTAAATTAATTATTGTGCAGTATACAACCACTGTTTGGTAATATATTTCTCTTGGAAAACTTTCCACCGCTTTAACACAGTTAAGCCAAAATGATCAATTGAGCTCACAAAAATAATAAAAGCTGGGAACGTCCATGAGAAAATGTCCAAAAATGAAAATAATAAAAATATATTTTCGTCTACGTATTATATATCAAATGAAAGCTTGAAATTGCTATTTTTAGGCTACATATCAATTTTCTTCATTTTAAGAATGTATTGGACACTACATTATAAGAAATATGACATGGTCCAATACCTAGCATTATGACAATTCATAACATTATTTCACGTTATGTTCAGAAGTCTAATAAGTGAGGCACACATAATTTTTAGGCACCAAGATATCCACTCTATCTTCTATTTAAAAAATATAATCCTTTTATGTAAGTACACTATAAGGAAAAATCAATATTTTTAATTTTGAAAATGGTTGTCTTCATGTCACACTACTGACAAAATATTTAAAAGTTTCCGTAATAAGATTATTACTGGTGCAATTTAATGGAAATTTTAAGAAATGCTATTTTATTGAGTGGTCCATAGGTGGTGCAAAAAGTTGTTTCGCTAGCAACGTCGTTTTTTTAAATAATTTTCCAAACATTGGTCACACTATTGACGCTGCTGCTGTTTGAAGTGTATTCAGTGCTATATCATCTGAAAAATTGCTCTATTGAGTCTACTAGCCTAATAACAAATAGTAAATATTGTATTATATTATGTGTGCAATATTTAAGCTAAAGTACCTCAGTTTGAATCCATACTTAACCTAACTTTACAAGCAACTTAGGTTATTGTAGATCAATTTAAATATTTTTACTTCATCTTTTTATTATTTTTAAAGTTCTAGAATGACTAAAACTGGAGCTGAGAGACAAAGGGCATATGCAGAAAAAAATAAGAGTGATAAAGACTACAAACGCCATAGAGCTGCCAATGATAAGCGTTATAGAGAGAAGAGAAAATCGACAGAAACTATCCAGGAACGGAATATAATAAAATCTGAGGCTGCGATTAGGAAGCAGAAGAGTCAAAGACAAATTGAATAGCCGGCCCAGATGGCTCAGCATTCAAAAGACACTTTTTCACTATAAAAAATGGTGAAAACGTAGGCCTATATACCTGATATTTTTTCAATTACAAAGAAAAGTCTTCAAATGGTGAAAACGTAGGCCTATATACCTGATATTTTTTCAATTACAAAGAAAAGTCTTCAAACTGTTTTCTCTCAATAGCTTTCTTGTTAATTTCGTTGCCGGTTTTTCTAAAAAAGCAAACAAATCTACCAAAAGTTCAAGAGTTTTGAGGTCTGTAATTTAGTTCGGATACACTGTCGAAAGCAGCCAGATTTACACAATACCTGAGATCCGTGTTGTCCCTTAGAAGTGACAAGTGGCCATCGTTAGTGTGGGTGCTCTAACCACTGACACCTGAACCGCTACAATTTACACTGCAGATGCTGGCAGTGGCGTAAACACTCCGACTTGTCCAGTATTGTATTAGTCACGTTTCGAGCCGTTTTCATAATGATGAAGAAGCAGGAAAGGAATTTTGCTGACAGCACAGCTTCCGCATTGGAAGGTTTTTTTTAGCAACGTTGTGTTCTTACTTCTTTCTGATTCGGCTCTAAAAGTAATTGATCTGTCTGTCTATGACGTCTACGTCATACGAGTATATTTAACTCGCACTAAACTCGTCAAGACTAACCTGCCTGAACCACTTCTGTATTTAATAAATGAATGAATGAATGAATGAATGAATGAATGAATGAATGAAATATTCTCTGAATCCAGGATTTCTAAATTTTGGAAAATATTTTTACATATGTATTTTTATGCACATCTGTAATTATCCTTATAGCTTTCTTTTGTAAAACAAAAATATCTTTAGCATCAGATGATTTGCCCTATAATATTAATCCATATTTCAGTGTACAATGAAAGTACGCAAAGTATATCATTTTAAGTGTGTTTATATCGCCAACAGAGGCTAAGGATCTTAATGCATAACAAGCAGAGCTCAATTTAGGAGTAATAATAAATTATAAGTGTGTTTTCCAGTTCAAGTGGTTATCCAGTTCCTAACCAACAAACTTTGTGCTTATAGGTTCTTTGAGGTAAGTTCCATTTAATCTAACACTGTAGGAAAACTGAGCTATTATATGTACAAAATTTGAACAACATGAAGTGCTAATTTATTTGTTCTAAACCAGTGTATTCCAAATGTTTTTGCTTGAAGGCCCAGAATGAAATAATAATAACTTATTATATTATTATAATTATTAGAATATGGAGAGAAACTATTTTGACTTATATTTTACAAACTCAAAGAATACAAAGCTAACAATCAGATTCACTTAATCAGAAAATTGAGCTGTGTGTTGGTTTATATTCAATACCCATTCGATTTTTGTAGTGGCAAGCTGTGTGACGATTTCAATAAATCTTGTGATAACTTGTTTTCGTGCTTAGTTTTTAACAACATACATATGTATGTGATACCAAACATGGATTGTAATTATTTTGAAAACAAAATTTCGTAAGTTTGGATACTAGCCTATTTCTTGTTAACTAGATTCCAAATCTCAATACGCTGAAAATTTGTTACTGATATAAGAAAAATTGTCACTTTGTAGGTCACATAGCTCCATCTGCAGATCTGGATCCTCATCCGTCGGATATGCTTCTATAGTAATGCAGAAGAAATCTACGTTGTTGTTAATCATAATCAGAAAACCTTGTAGTAAATTGCTTTTGAATCTCTGCCACATCTTAAGCAATGGAGAAAAATCAGTATTCTTCACACTCTAGCTTCATCGTAGAACAGTATTTAAAAAGTTTCGTGTCGTTTTTAGAAACACCTTCTTTAAAAATGGTTAGCTTCAGTGGCGGCTCGTAAACTTGTGGATTGGGAGAGCTGCATTAGATTTTGGTACATACAAATTTCACTTCTTGTTGATACCATTACTAATAAGTATAGGACAAAAATAAATGCACTATATATCGAAAAACGAAAACTTCCTGACTTAGTTGGGAGATGTCTGTGACATCATTTGCTATAAAAAAAAAAAAAAAAAACACACACATCGATTTCAGTCTGAATTTCAAATCGGCAGACACTCAACTTGCAATCTACCAGTGCATTCTGAATTGTCTTAGAATTACCTTTCAACAGTGGCATGTTCCAAATGATTTTTGAGAGGCTCATTTAGATTACTCGCGACAAAATTTGATACAATCAATATTTAAAAAAAATAATTTCACGATTTGTTCTCACTTTTTGATTATGTTTGAGAATGTTTGTTCTGTTCGTTTCACTTAATTGCACAGTAATATTAGTTTTGCCTAACATAGCCAATGAAACAACATTTTTCAGGTGAGACTGCGAAGATTCGTGCATTTTGCTTTTTAGGGACAATGTCCTAAATGTGTCCATGCAGCATCACCACCGAAGAGCAGGCAAGGAAAACAAAATACAGATTTTTTTTTTTGTTCACATCCACGTAACCACAAATGCTTAGCGTAAATTTCATTGTTATACTTCCTTACATATATGCACTATTTCGGCTGGATGAAGCTTGAGTAAGATTTAAGTCGGGTAACGGACGACCCTTTAATTTCACTTCATTACATCAATCTTCTCCCCAAGGGAAAGTTGAGAAAAATAAAATTAATATTCTGTAATTCACACACACACACACATACTTGCAAATTTGCACTGGTTAAGTTACGGTACTAAGACGTCACACCAAAGCAACACTCAGATATACTGATGGTCAACAATTTTCTAAAACTGGAAAAGAAGTCTCTTTCGTATTTTACATCCTATATCAAAAGGATTCTACTCGTGCAATCATTTTGAGTTAAGGCAAATATTAGGTTCTGCTGGAGGCTGGTTATATACATAATAATAAGGCAAAAGAGAATATTAATTTCGTTATATTAACTCGATAAGATTCCACAACAATAAGTATGTGAAAAGAAAATAAAAATTTTGTCATTAAGTTTCAAGGGAATAGAGAATCCATTTGACGCATTTGAGGGGAGGAAATGTCTTCCCTTGCGGCCTGGCTCTGCAAGCCACTGCAGCGAAATATGGGTTTTAAACAGCGGCAGTTTCCCTCTGCTTCCCTTCACCTCTCTACCCCCTGACCCTCAAGACACACTCTCTTACGAGCTGTCCCACCCTGCAGATCCCAGGACGACTTTGAATGCAGTATCAATTCCAATACAGTCGAAGCGCAAAAAGATTATGCATAAGATAATAGTACATATTCCCGGCCAGATGAAATATAAAGCAATTTACCAATAAAAGCTGTAACAATTCTTCTACAAATTAAAATAAATATTATTTTTATTTTCCTATCAAAACAGGGAGTGCTGCAGCTCCACAGCTCTTATGGACGAGCCGCCCCTGGTTAGCTTTTTTCTCAGTGAAACAATGTGACTCATAAGCTCTGTGATGTTCTGTGAAGTTAGTCAGAAAAGCTAATATGCACAAGCACTCAGTGTTTTGCACAACTTTTGTTATTAATTACAAATTTATTTTTATATGTTCTTGCAAAAATTAAAGTAATTTGTTCCTGACGTTAAAAAACGAGTTAAATTTTTGCCGGCATTAACCCAAAGCATTTCAGAATAGAGGGAAATGTCGGTATACATAGCATCCAAGTCTTCGGAGAATTGTACCAATATCATCTGCAAATAAGATTATCTGGAATAAATTATTTAAGGTTGAGGCTCAATCATTAATAAGAGTATGAACTAGAAACAATAATGGACGAAAAATTGATTCTTGGGTAACTCCATGTTTAATATTTCTAAATTCTAACTCGGTGAGTATTTTGTATACGGTACGTATTTCCAATTTTTTGTTTTCTATTTGATAAGTAAGATATGGAATTTATGCTGGACAAAACAGATGTTGCAGTGGGCTTTTCTCGAAGTTCTTCCGTTTCCCTCCATCATTCTACCAACACTCTCGACTTTCCCTTCATTTCATCTATCATCTGTGCTAGTAAAATTAGGCTGGGGTGAAGTCTGGGTACGGGGTTTCCGATGCTGATCTATATTTTAAGTGCTTGGGGCTTCGGGCGTCAGTAGCTGATGGGACATTACCTAAGGACTCAGGAAGAATGAACCTACCGTCAGGTTCGGATTCATGAATGCCAATCGTGCCATTCGTCGTACTTGAGCAGTCATCGCTTATAGGGCGTACAATGACCTAACGACCTAAGTGCAAGGGTCTATCCTTGATCAGTCTCAAGGTCTCTTTTTCAATACCACAAAACTTTAATTTGTTTATCTATATGTTCTGTTCTAATCTACACAGTCAAATGCGTTGACCAAATCACAAAATATTCCTCCAACATGTAATTTGGAATTAAAAGGCTTCAAGTACTTCATCCACCAACCTAAAAGCTACATTCTTTGTCGATTTTTGTTTTCTAAATCCAAATTACAGTACTCTAAAACTAATATAGTGTTAGATTCCAAATATTGTTACAATCTATTACAGGCCTATATAACTTCCTTAAACACGTCTTTCTCTCTCTCTCTCTCTCTCTCTCTCTCTCTCTCTCTCTCTCACGTCACATCAAGAGAGTTCCAATGTAAATATGTCGCCAGTGTCAGGTTGAGGAAAAAGGTCCAAATATGGACTTATTCCAAAGTTATTAAAAGGTTCTAAGAACCATTGAATAGCAAAATAGAAGAAAATAGGTCTAACGCAACATGACAAAATGTAACGGGAGTACCCAGAGTGACTCAGACTGATTTAGTAGTAGTAGTAGTAGTAGTAGTAGTAGTAGTAGTAGTAGTAGTAATAATAATAATAATAATAATAATAATAGTAATAATAGCCTCATAAGTGATGCCATATTGGTGTCATTTATGAGGTTCAAATCTGTCTTTGGACAAGTGACTAAACAATAATAATAATAATAATAATAATAATAATAATAATAATAATAATAATAATAATAATAATAATAACAGCAATAACAAATAAAATAATGGAAGGATGACAAATTTAAAGTATTTCGGGAAAACCTCTTGACATAGCTGTAGCTAAAAATTTCACTTGGAACTTACAGAAAGACAACATTGTACCAAAATTGCCGCAATTAGCAACTACTTGCGAATTCTAAATGAGGCAGTAGAGCAAGTCGACAGCTTCAAATACTTAGGGTGTACTACAAGCAGTAACATGAGCTGCTGCCAGGAAGACGTTGGTGATTACTCTGATTTGATGACATCCAGAGTAATCACCAACGTCAAACAACATTTCATAAGCGAACGATCTTTTGAATGATTGAAATTCATACTTAACTTACGATTTATCTACTACGAAAATCATCGTATACTCTACGACATCCATAACCAACGAGCATTCATTTCAAATAATATCTCAACAAATTTGATTACACGTAACAGTCATTTATAATCAATAAGATGTCATCAAGTCAGATATTAAATTGAAACAGTAATCTCCGACATAAAATAACATTTAATTCATTAGCGAACGTTTTTCAATGAAATATATACATAACACACGAACATCAGCTACGCAAATTATCGTATACCCTACGACAATCCTCAACTAATGATTATTCTTAAAATATCTATTTTATCAATCATCATCATAAATTTTAACATTATTGACAAATTTTAATTACAATTGTATATTTTATTTGTAACATGAGCTATATGTATAAAATATCCGTCCAATTCAATTTCAAATCTAAAGATTATATCAACAATTATCCTGTATTATTTCACATTTTACATAAAGCTCATGAATCTCATGCATTGCATACATACATTGTTCTTTACTCTTGTTATTTGCATAATTTATTATTATAGGTTCAGATTATATGTTTTCTTTATATCTGATGATGCCCCAAACGGCGAAAACGTTCATATATCTTATTAAATAGCAAATAAACATTTGCATGTTGATATGTCTTAAGATTGAAAATTTATTATATACTTATTTAATAAATCTTATGGAACTAGATAATTATGTATCATTCTTTTTTTTTTTAGTAGGTTATTTTACGACGCTTTATCAACAGCTCAGGTTATTTGGCGTCTGAATGAGATGAAGGTGATAATGCCGGTGAAATGAGTCCGGGGTCCAACACCGAAAGTTACCCAGCATTTGCTCATATTGGGTTGAGGGAAAACCCCGGAAAAAACCTCAACCAGGTAACTTGTCCCGACCGGGAATCGAACCCGGGCCACCTGGTTTCGCGGCTAGGCATGCTAACCGTTACTCCACAGGCGTGGACATGCATCATTCATTTATGGTTAATGCCATCAATTATTTAGCTTCTCCTGAATATATATATATATATATATATATATATATATATATATATATATTGTTAACTGATACTATAGAGAAGCGAATTCAAATCCCGGAGAATCTAAGTGAGAATTATACTCGAGGTACTTCTGCTTTCTTACTTTCATTTCACAATTGCTTCGTAATTCATGGTGTTTCTTCCCTTGAGTGTAGCAGCAACGGAAAAATATTGTTTTGTATCACATACAAACAGCTCCATCGGATATTTATAGCGAGGACTGCAAGATGTAAGGAAGGAAAGCAGGAATCCTTGGAGTTGGCGACGAAGCTTTTTCCTGAGAATAGGGCATCAAAGGTGGACAAATGTGATGAATGTTGTTACCTGGGGAATTATTATCCAAAGTTGCCCATAAACTTGTATACCCACTGAACATGGTATACTTTCTACTATTATTATTATTATTATTATTATTATTATTATTATTATTATTATTATTATTATTTGAACTTGTTGAAAACTTGGCGAAAAAATTAAATCAGTAAATTATGTTTTGTGTTTAATATAAATTAACAGAACAATAGGGATCAAAAGACACAAGAATTTAAAGTGTTAAATTAGAAAAAAAAAAACAATTATTTTTCCTATTATGTAAAAATATAACGAGCTCTCATTTTTTTTTTTTTTGTTACGAGACAGGAAGAGAGAACGGTTGAGAGCTGGGAAGCGGTAGAGCCGATAGTAATAGAGAATACGACGATATGATGACGATCTTTCTGTCTCGAGCTTTCAGGAAGTGCTTCTATGGAGATTAAACACTGAAGGTCGGGCTGAGATTAGCTATTATGGACCCAAAGGTAAACAAGGACGTTATGCAAACATACAGAACAAAGAAACACTTTCAGAGTAAGGTCCCTAATCTATTCGCAACCCGATTAACGGAACTAACAGAAACGAAGCCTTTAATTCGATTAAAAAATATCATAATATTCCTTTCCTTCCTTCCGTGTGGCAGTCCATGTTACAAGACGATTGACAAAGCCAATCATGCGGTGGCTGAGTGCTCAGATCTTCGGCCTCTCCCGCAGATAGTCCAGGTTCCAGTCCTGGTCTGGCGCTGGGATTTTTCATATGAAAAATGCGTAGTGTCACTTGTGGCGGTCGCAGTTTGCTTGTTTGTTTTTTTCCGGGGTTCCCCCATATTAGGCATCTACATTATTCCGTCCGAGGTCCATACCACTACGATCGCCGACTGGTATAGGAAGATTGAGGTTGCCTGCTAGAAAACTGGATGCACAGCGACGGTATTGCATAGTTGCGCCTCGGGATCAATTCGAAGGCCTAGGCATGGCATAGTTGCGCCCCGAAGAAATCAGGTAGCAAAATGGACATGGCATAGTTGCTCCCCGATGGACATAGTACATATGAAATTGATTGTCATAAAATATATAAATTACTTTAAAATATTAAAGTGGTAGCTGCATTTTTTAAGAACATCTATTTTACCGCTTCTGAATTCCTCGATCACGTGATTAAAAAAACGGAGCCTATCGATATCCTAGGCTATCGATAATCACTGCATAAACAGTAGAAAAACACTCAATAAAGTACTGCCAACTTCATGGTGTTCATTTTAACGGTAGGTTATCGATAATAACTTCATACACAACAGAAAAACAGTTAATAAAGTACTGCTAACTTCATTCATGGTGTTCATTTTAACGGTATCGATCGAATAAAAAATCAATAAGGTTGGTTGATTATGAGGCTCGAGTTTCCGTAATGTCTTTTTCTCTACCTATTTCATCGGGGCGCAACTATGCCATGCCCCTTTTTTCTGGGCGCAAGTATGCCCACAAAACAGGGACCCTTTTTTATCTGATGCATTTTACCTGACCGTGGGGCGCAACCATGCCCTGCCCCACAGTGAACCTTGGTATAGTCAGCCGATGGTGGTTGGGAATGTACCTAGCTTGAGGGTTAGTCCAATAAATGTTCTAGGTCGCAGTGCTGGTTCTTAGTGCTCCCTTCCCGAAATTTAATTCAATTCAAGCCAAAAACTTGTAGGCTATGTTTTCTTACGGCTATGAAAGTAGGTGGTGGTGGTGGTGGTGATGATGATGATGATGATGATGATAATGATGATGATGATGGAAAACCTGTGTACACGATTCTTCGGAGGGAATTGTCCTGATCAAACAAAAATTAAAGTAAGCTGTCCCGTGGTCTGCATTCTCTTCAAGGACTGGGCATATTGTCTCGTGGATATTTTCAACCAACGTTTCTTGGCTTGGCTGGA
Organism: Periplaneta americana; assembly: GCF_040183065.1. NCBI lineage: Eukaryota > Metazoa > Arthropoda > Insecta > Blattodea > Blattidae > Periplaneta > Periplaneta americana. The sequence goes on along the minus strand of NC_091121.1, from coordinate 120,336,535 downwards.
TCCAGGACGAGTCCGTACGCTTAGGCACGGTTTGGCCCATTGTGCACCTTAACATGTGCTATCGTCCAAGTCCCACAGATGGCATTCGTGAATCAGATGCTCACAGGCGGACCATCTTGCCTCAGCCACTGACTGAGCCAGAGCCAGGTCCCGTTTCGCAGACGAGTAGCATGATAAGCCTCAGGAGCCCGGAGCCCCAAGCCCTTCCTGAGCAGTCGACGCTGACAGGTGGGCCAGCCTGCCTCGGCCCCTGATAGAGCCAGGTTCCGTCCGCATACGAGTAGCATGATGAACCCCAGGGATCCGGAATCCCAACCCTTCCTGATCAGCCACGCTGACAGGTGGGCTGTTGTGCCTCAGCCCCTTATATTCCGTCCGCATACGAGTAGCATGATGAGTCACAGAGGCCCGGAGCCCCAAGCCCTACCAATGCTTCTTACAAGTAGGGGACCTTCAATGTCTTGTGGCCACACAGCAGGACATCTAGTTCTTGTAGACAAGAGAAGAATATGAGAATAGAAGCCGTGTCCAAAGGACATATGATCATATTATTGTTTTAATTTTGTACCAGTGTTTATTTACAAACAACACAATGACGAGACAGTAGTACATTGTTTTTGTTTTGATTGAACCCGATGATCCAGTGCCTTGGCCATCCAGATCACCCGAGTAATAGCTTCCAGTGAATACAATTCCGACATAAGAAAGAATGTGATTCACATAAATAATCAGATTGCTCTTGTGTAAACATACTAGACAACTTAACATCGAGTGCTTATAATATTATACTGTACTCGGGATTGAATGTGTGGCTGTTAAAAAAAAAGCTAGAAAAAAGTGATTAATACAAATTCAAACTAAGAAGTCCTTTGTGTGGTGGAAATGTTAGCAATCATGAGTATGGTCTTATATTGTCACAAATATATTAATTAAAATATGCACTAGTAACGTCCTGCGAAGTAGAACGGTAATGTAGGTACTGCATATAAAAACAGTTGAACAGACAAATACACAAATCTGACAGGAGAAAATCTGCAATGTTATTTCTTACGTTTTATACAGGGTGAATCATAAGTATGTTTGGAAAAAGCTTATTTATTGGAGTAATAGTGACGTTTGTTTTCATACGTACGGTATATGATCATATTATTGTTTTAATTTTGTACCAGTGTTTATTTACAAACAACACAGTGACGAGACAGTAGTACATTGTTTCTGTTTTGATTGAACCGATGATCCAGTGCCTTGGCCATCCAGATCACCCGACCTCACCCCATTAGACTTTTACTTTTGGGGTCACTTGAAGACTGTCGTCTATGCAACACCAGTGAATGATGCAGAGGAGCTATTTCAACGTGTTGAAAATGCATGCCAATTGATCCGTGATGACAACATGGTGTTTGAGCGAACTCGCAAGTCGTGTGTACGTCGTGCTCAGGCATGTGTAAACAATGGAGGAGGACATATTGACCATCTTTTGTAAACGTTAAATGACAATATTATGGATTTATTAAGTTGTCCTACAGAATAATTTCTGTAATGTTGACAATTAATATTTGAGGAGAAAAATTCGCTCCGGCGCCGGGGATCGAACCCGGGTCCTTGGTTCTACGTACCAAGCGCTCTGACCACTGAGCTACGCCGAATTCAATCCACAGCACCGGACCGAACCTTCCTCCTTCAGTGTTTCCCTTTGTGGCCTGACTCCAAGTTAGGCATATATGTTGACGTATACATTACAGAGATTATTCTGTAGGACAAATTAATAAATCCATAATATTCTCATAGCTAGCAGTGCATCATAACTGCGGAATCCCGGCCAAACAAGTCACTCAACTGAGTGCGCTCCTAGCATAATGGCAGTTGACACTAGACATATACGTCAACATATGCCTAACTTGGAGTCAGGACACAAAGGGAAACACTGAAGGAGGAAGGTTCGGTCCGGTGCTGTGGATTGAATTCGGCGTAGCTCAGTGGTCAGAGCGCTTGGTACGTAGAACCAAAGACCCGGGTTCGATCCCCGGCGCCCGAGCGAATTTTTCTCCTCAAATATTAATTGTTAAATGACAAGTTTCCAAACATGTACTTGTGATACAACGGAAAAAAAAAGTATGGCCATTTCTCCAATAAATAAGCATTTTCCGTCTAATTTTCATAGAAGGAATTGTTCTTATTTTTGATCCAATAGCAGGCTCACGCGTTTCCCAAATATACTTATGACTAGACAGTGGATGCGGGATGACTTAAGGAAAAGTGAAGTTGTTTCGTATCAGTGTATATGGCACGTCCCGCGCCGTCCGTCTTTTGTGTATCTGGCGAGTACAGCAGCGTACAAAACAAGGAACCCCGGTCCGTTCATAACGCAATGTGTGCAGTTGTGTTATCCTGCTCAAGTATTTAGTACGCGTTGAATAGTAATAATATAATATAATATAATATAATATAATATAATATAATATAATATAATATAATATAATATAATATAATATAATATAATATAATATAATATAATATAATATAATATAATAAAAATTATTATTACTATTATCATTATTATTATTATCAATAATTGTCTTATTTTTTTATACTTTGTCTCATTTATTTTGACCTGCTGTTCACATTTTATTATGCTTTTTTCCTTTCTTTCTGTATGTTATATATTATTATGTCTGACTTCTACTCACTTGTTGTTTACATTACATTATTATTATTTTATTCTGTTTTGTGTGTATTGTAGTGTACTTTGTAAATTTGTAGTGTTTGAGTGTTGAGTGTTAGAGAAGGTCGTATGGCCTTAACTCTGCCAGGTTAAATAAATTATTATTATTATTATTATTATTATTATTATTATTATTATTATTATTATTATTATTATTATTATTATTATTATCGGTATTAGTGTTGTACTGATCCATTCATAATGGCAAAACGTTAAATTCGCTCAGAGATACGAAATGCAATTAAGAAGTATAAGAGTGACATTTTATGTTTTAACGAAGACATTATCGTGTGTAATGTATGTAAAATTGAAATAAAAACCAGAACAACTCAGGCTATAGAGAAACATTGCAACAGTAAATCGCACAGGAAATGCGTTGAAATGAAATCTGAGGAACTATCATTATCATCATCATTTAGTTGTGCGGGTCTAACGACACGTGCAACATGATGCTCAGTACAAATATTCCTCTAAAGAAATTGAACAGGTTATTTGAGAAACCCCTCATGTCCATTTTTTTTTTCAAAATTGAGATAAGGATCATATAATATCTTTAGGGGTCGATACATCGTTTTATGGAGAAACTCCTCAAGTATAGCTATTCTTGTAGCATATAGGGCCTGTTGAAAAATACATATATTTGAGAAACCCCTCAAGTACAGGACATGAGGATTTTCTCAATTACATCACTTTCCGTGATTTTGGAATAGCATTCAAAATGTTACAACATTTAATATTTATATGTTGGTAATGTCTCGGGAGGAAATTAAACACAGAATAAATATGGGAAATGTCTCTTATTATTCGGTTGAGAAGCTTTTATCATTCAGTATGCTTTAAAAAAACCTGAAGGTTAAAAGTTATAAAACAGATATATTACCGGTTGTTCTTTATCATTGTGAAACTTGGACTCTCACTTTGAGAGAGGAACAGAGGTTAAGGATGTTTGAGAATGAGGTGCTTAGGAAAATATTTGGGGCTAAGAGGGATGAAGTTGTAGTATTCTTCATTTCACATAATTAGAAACATTAATTTCAGACGTTTGAGATGGGCAGGGCATGTAACAGTGTGGGCGAATCTAGAATTTATTGCATATAGAGTGTTAGTTGGGATGCCGGAGCGAAAAAGACCTCTAGGGAGGTCGAGACGTAAATGGATTTGAGGGAGGTGGGATATGATTGTAGACACTGAAATAATCTTGCTCAGGATAGGGACCGATGGCGGGCTTATGTAAAGGCGGCAATGAAACTCCGGGTTCCTTAAAAGCCATAAGTAAATAAGTAATGTTAAAAATTACATATTTATATGTTGGTAGCATTTGTATGATTTGATATAACTGGACAGTGCTGTAGTAAGACATTACCTAAGGATGATTAATAGAAAATTCTTATCAACCAACTTTTTTTTTCACAGTATTATTGACTGATACCAATAATTTTTGTAGACATCAAAATATAGGATGTGGCAGTGGGATATGACGGTTTTTACAGCCCTGTTGTGAGGAACTCGGGACGAATTGAAGGGAAACACATACTGGATGTAATCTAGTGCAATGCAATTTATTAATGCTTGATTACTTAAAAAAAAACTACATTTCGTAAGTAGCCTCCACGGCAACGAATTCATTCCTACAATCTGCTATGGAAGTTTTGCATAAGTCGCCCCAACAAAACAGGTTCGATGACACTAATTTCGTTCCTTATGTTTTGTTTTAGCTGGATGATGGTGCGAGGCTTGTTGCGATACACCCTACTTTTAAGATAACTCCATAGGAAGTAATCAGCGCACAATGCTCATGGTTCAATGAACTGACTGCGAAACAAGTTTCCAGGACGAATAATTTCACGATTTGGAGACATTGCTTGGCCGCCAAGATCTCCTGACCTGACTGCAGCTGATTACTTCATATGGGATTATCTCAAAAGTAGAATGTATCGCAACAAGCCTCGCTTCATTATCCAGCTGGAACAAAACATAGGGAACAAAATTAGTGCCATCGAACCTATTTTGTTGGGGCGAGTTATGCAGAACTTTCATAGCAGATTGCAGGAATGTATTCGTTGCCGTGGAGGCTGCTTACCAAATGTAATTTTTAAAAAGTAATCAGACATTAATAAATTGCATTGTACTAGATTACTTCCAGTATCTGTGTTTTCTTTTAATTCGTCCTGAGTGACCCACAACAGGGCTATAAAACAGTCATATCCCATTGCTGCACCCTATAATTGATATTTTATAACAATACAATACCTTCAATCGCATTCTATTTCAATAATAATGAAATAACTTCCCACATTTAATCTTTTATTTGAGAAAGCCCTCATGTCCCAAATATTTAAATAATTTTTCTGAGGAACTGACTTGTGTTAAAACCTCAATTATGAACTTGAAACATGTAGTTACACCGTAAATCCAAGGGAAAAATATATATTTCCATAAAGTTATTTTCATATGGGAAATATTTAGTTTTTTATCTCTCCTGAAAATTTTAAGATTTTGGATATGAGGGGTTTCTCAAATAACGTGTTCAATTGAGTGATCCCCATTTTAGAGGTTTTCTTCAGAAATTCTCTCGATACAAAAACTGTTTAAGCGATAGGCGAAAACGATTCAGCTTCGACAACTTATGAGAATATATCGTCGTTTACTGCAACGCTGGTAATTGCATCAATGATGACGAGGACTGAACCTTGCAAGGTATGTACTACAGTACGTTATTTTTCTTTTCCTTCTGACTGTACGGAAATACAGTAGCATGTTGACATAGTCTGTTTACGTTTAAAACCTGTTGAGCCAATGGTCTGAATGAAAAAAATGTAACATATAGTAAATGTGCTCCTACATTCAACGATAAGTCATCCCGCATCCACTGCCTACTTATGACTCACCCTTTATAATTAATTGTGCATTTTATAGCGGTAAATGCACAAGTTATGCATATTTTATGGTTTGATAGAGCATGGAAAATTCTGTTGCCAAACGATTTAATAAATACATCAATATTTACAGACAACAGAAAATTACTAAGCGGTTGACAGTAAACTGAGCTATGCCGAGGTTATGGATTGATATTTACATAAACAAAATTTTAAAGCTGTGAAAGAAAAGTATAACTGTTATTGTTTAGTCAACTGTCCGAAGACAGATTTGAACCTCATAAGCTATACCAACATGACCACTTATGAGGCAACGAGGCCAGGAGATAATGGAGTAGGGTGGCCAGTTCCTTTCTCCCTCCATTGCATACATCACCGATTAGCAACATATTCCACTAAACTGTTAGTTTTTCTGAACCGACGCATGCGACGTGCGAGGTGCCTCGCACAAATCCAGACTACACGAGAGATAGTAAGTGGTTTCTATAACTGCGAAATGGGAAGTCTGCGTACCTTGCAGTTACAGAAACCACTCACTATCTCTTGTGTAGTCCGGATTTGTGCAAGACGGGTCTCGCACTTCGCACGTCGCATGCGTCGGTTCAGAAATAACCAAGGCTTTAATCAGACTTCAGATAAGCATAACTGAAGGAATTAAATTAATGTTTTATAGACATTTCACTCGTAGATGAACGATTTTACTAACAAAATCAAAAGATGATTTGCAAAGAAATGTAGGTATCAATAAATGCAATATTAAAATAATAGGTCTCATGAACATGCGCACATCGACTTTACTGTTCGTGCAGTAATACCTTCAAACTCTGACTACTTGCTGTTTAAAGTCAGGCGTTCTTTGCAGCGTAACAAACAGTCACTAAATCATTTTCTGACGGTCAGAAAAATTTACGGAACAATAGTAAATCAATCTCAAATCACACTGACGCATGCGCATTAATATACTCATAGTTGTGATTTACTTTTATCCACTGGACTGGTACACACGTACTTCTCGCATTACTATTTTATAATTCCATGCTTATCTATATTTGGTTATTAAATATACTGTGAAGTTTAATTACATCTTTAATATATGAGATAAGTAAATTATTTTACAGTACATGCGCCTTCGTACAGGAATGGTTTGAAATTAATTTCAAATCGATCATCGCTGATCACCTGCAATAGTTAAGGTTGGAACAGTTTTCAAACAATTGTCAAACAATCAGAAACTCGCTGCACAAACAAACCAAACATAACATGAGAATAACAGATAAGAAAACGAGAGTAATTATCATTTTAGGAAGAGAGCTGATTACTGCAAAAATAGTAATTTGATAGGTCTAATGACAAATGAAACAAGATCCAAAATTTAAATGTGTTATTTCAGACTTTCATCAAACAAGAGTCCCAAAATTTAAATGTTACGATTCGAATAAGATTTAGAAGAAAACGTACAGGTATATCATAACAAATTTATAACATCTACTGTATATTGAGGAAAGAAGTATAATTAACATTTCAGAACATAATACTATATCTTAATTCTAAGCCAACTTTGAAATACGGATGCGAAACATCGTTTTAGAAGAGAAATTTTTGGAATAATATTAATGGATAGAATAAAGAGTGAAGAAATCAAAACGCAGTTGAGGTATGAAAATATAATTAAAAAAATCAAGAAGACTGGAAACAACATGTACTGCGGATGTCCATCAACAGATTTCGACCAAATGCCCTCTAATTTATAAACCATCTCGAAGACGATAACTTGGACAACCAAAAATGAGATGGATGGATTTAGCCTCGGAACAGATTCTTGGCTCAACCCGTACTTCTGCTTTTAAAATGAATAGTAGTCTGTATAGCCCTACTGTTGAATTGTATATGCTGTAAATTGAATAGTAGTCTGCATAGCTCAATTGATGAATTGTATATGCTGTAAATTGTATAGTAGTCTGTATAGCTCAAATGGTGAATTGTTTATGATTATAAATTGAATTAATTTACTTGATATGAATTGTACAAATTCGTATAGTTTAATGAAAATATGCTTGTAAATTGAATTAATCTATTTACTTTGTATTGCATGTGTTTGTATAGTTTGGCTGATGAATTGTATATGCTTTAAATTGAATAGTAATCTGTATAGCTCTATTGATGAATTGTTTATGTTTGGAATTTGAAGTAATTTGCATGATATGTATTATCAATTTCTGTACATCTCAACTGATTGAATTGTTTATGCCTTAAATTGAATTAACTTACTTGTTTTGTATTATATGTTATAGCTCAACTGATGAATAATCGTTTGCGTTTGTAAATTTAATAACCTGATCGGCTATGTACTGCATATTTTTAGTAGAGCCATCGATATAGCTCAGTCGGCAAACTCGCTGGCCTGCTGATCCGGAGCTGCGCTCGGGCTTGGGTTGGATCCCCCGTTTGGTCTCATTGAATGGTTTCTTCCGAGGTTTTCCCCAGCCGTGGGACTGAAGCTGGATGGTCTATGGCGAGTCCTCGGCCTCACTTCATTTCACTCCCTTTGGTCTGATTACCTGGTTGGGTTTTTCCGAGGTTTTCCCCAACCATAAGGCAAATTCCAGGTAATCTTTCGGCGAATTCTCGGGCCTCACCTCATCTCACTACATCTCGCCAAAATATTGTAAAAAATTGTAGAAAATTGTAAAAAATTGTAAAAAATTACATAATTGTAAAGCTGTAAAAATGGTAAAATATTGTAAAAACTGTAAACATTTGTAGAAATTGTAATTGTAATATTGTAAAATTTTTACTTGTTCCACATCTTAAAGCTTCATTGCTAATGTAAGATCTATGGAATATAATAAATGAAATGAAAAGAAAAGTACAATAAATGAGGAAGAAGCTTCTAAGATTGCACAGAAATTAACTTTTAATATTTAGAATTAGAACATAATTGAGCCACACATCAGTAAAGCATTTAATCTTTGAAAAAAAATCGAATATGGGAATCCTCTCCATACTAATTTTTAACTAATAGTACTTTAAAATTTGGCTACTATTATGAATATAATTCTCGAAAAGGTGAAATAAAAACTAACTGAAAGCAATATTCAGACAAAGGAATTCCTCCCTTTGTTACGAAACAATATATATACAGGGACATCATTTTATTTTTACTTCAATTTTTATTGTACCTGAGTTTTTGAATGTACTTCACTCCCACCCCTTCCACTCATGAAGTTCAACCGTCCTCTACACACAGATCCAAGACTGCATATAGTAAACAGCACTGAGGGAGTATAGTACGTTTCAGAAATATGTTCGCGTTTTCCAGTGACGAAAGAGCTTTCAATATTGAATCATATTTTCGCACAGGTACCGTCCGTTTGCCTACGTCGCATCCCTATTTCTTCCACCTGCTTCTGTTCGCCCCTCTCTAAAAGCTGGGCTGTCTTAGCTCTTTTCTGAAAACATTAATTTCTGTTAGGAATTAGACGTTTACGTAATATTATACAACTGTTTAAAATAACTTAAATAAAAGGGCCTCGTTAAGTAATTAACTGTCACGTGATTTCCTCCCTTTCTACGATCCTGAGGCATAACCACTTGGAAGGACAGTAGATAGCATGTCTGAGTAATTTTATCTTTGCGGGTCGGGCAGAAGTGAAGGTTGAATTTACAGTACGTAAGGTACTCTTTTATAGACTACGTACAAAATTATTTCAACATGAGTTACTAGTACGAAGGACGAAACTGGTAATTGGAATTAGATGCAATAGTCTATAGTGTGATAATATGCACAAAAGAACTGAAGCCTGTATCGAAATGAACGGCCACCATTTTCAAAAATGTGTTTAAATGTCCATATTTTGATTACTGTATTTTTCAATTTAACTTCATTCTCTACATTGTACGCTAATGTGATGTAGACAGTATAATATACACTGCATAATGAATATGTTCGCATGGATAACTCAGTTTGTGAGTAAAAACACTTATTGTTAGTACAGTACTGTATTAAGATTAAACAAAAGCTAATGAAAATTATCGAACTCAAAATCGCGATATTTCCTAGTTTACGTAAATGGATGGACTACTTTTCTTTCCTACTACCTAGTAGAGTGATTTGTTTCTGTTTTACGCCAGTATCATCGAACTACAATCGTGGAAGGGGTAGCAATCTGTGTTTCCGGTTCTCTAAAGGTATAGCCAGGTTAATATTAAAAATGTTAGTAAAAATAAAATGATGTCCCTGTATGTATATATATTATATATATATATATATATATATATATATATATATATATATATACTGCACACATGAAAAATCTTTGTACGATCTTCTTTCTAATCACAGATATAAGAAGATATGAAGATGTCTAGTTTAGAACGTGATTGACACTAGCAGTTGACTATCTCTACACAAATAATAAATTATAGTTCAATATTTCTGGCAGATCACAATATAGGTATATGAGTTCCCCACATTAGGACCTTTCCTCATAGTAAAGGCTGGTTCACAATAAACCGGGAACGGAAACGACAACGAGAACGAGAACGGAAATGTTAAAATAAATGTATTTATTTTAACATTATTTCCGTTCTCGTTATTGTTTCCGTTCCCGGTTTATTGTGAACTAGCCTTAAGACACTTTTTAATTTCCGAAAGATATCTGCTGAATAATAATAACAATAATAATAATAATAATAATAATAATAATAGTAGTAGTAGTAGTAGTAGTAGTAGTAGTAGTAGTAGTAGTAGTAGTAGTAGTAGTAGTAGTAGTAGTAGTAGTATAGTAGACATTCGAACTTTCAGGGGTGCAGACTGTAATTCTGACCATTATTTGGTAATTGGAGAATTAAGAGAAAGACTATCAATAGCCAAGCGAGTAGAGCAACAAGCTAATATTAGTATATTCAATATTTTGAAATTGAAGGACGAGGAAACTAAGCAACGTTATCAGGTTGAAATTTCAAATAAGTTTGCTGCTTTAGCAACTTCCGACGAAGCTGAGAAAGAGTTAGACGTTAATAGCGTGTGGGACAATATCCGAGATAATATCAAAATTGCAGCTGAACAGAGCATAGGTTATCATGAAACTAAGAAAAAGAAACCATGGTTTGATGAAGATTGTTCCATTGCAGTAGATAGAAGGAAACAGGCAAAATTGAAATTCTTACAGGATCCAATTGAGGAGAATAGAGATAATTATTTCAATGAAAGACAGGAAGCAAGTCGTACACTTAGGAATAAAAAGAGAGATTACTTGAAGGAAAAACTTAATGAGGTAGAAACAAATAGTAAAAATAAAAACATTCTAGATTTATATAAGGGTATAAAGGAATTTAAAAATGGATATCAGGCAAAGGTAAACGTGATCAAGGATGAGAATGGTGACTTACTTGAAGACTCTCATTCAGTCCTTAACAGATGGAAAAACTATTTTGGGCTACTACTAAATATACATAGGCCAAGTAGAAATGATCGGGACGAAATTGAAATACAAACTCCTGAGCCATTTATACCCGAACCCACACTTTCTGAAGTCGAAATTGCGATAGAAAATCTGAAAAAGTACAAGTCTCTAGCTATTGATCAAATTCCAGCAGAATTAATACAAGAGGTGGAAGCGTATTATCTAGCGAAATTTATAAACTTGTACTTGCAATTTGGGAAAAGGAAATTGTACCAGAACAATGGAAGGAGTCCATAATCGTATCTATTTTTAAGAAGGGGGACAAGACTAACTGTAGTAACTTTCGAGGAATATCACTTTTGTTGACGTCGTACAAAATTTTGTCGAATATCCTTTTGAGAAGATTAACTCCATATGTAGATGAAATTATTGGGGATCATCAGTGTGGTTTCAGGCGTAATAGATCGACTATTGATCAGATTTTTTGTATTCGACAGATATTGGAAAAAAATGGGAGTATAAGGGTACAGTACATCAGTTATTCATAGATTTCAAAAAGGCGTATGACTCGGTTAAGAGAGACGTTTTATATAATATTCTTAATGAATTTGGTATTCCCAAGAAACTAGTTCGATTAATTAAAATGTGTCTTAGTGAAACTTACAGCAGAGTCCGTATAGGGCAGTTTCTATCTGATGCTTTTCCAATTCACTGCGGGCTAAAGCAGGGAGATGCACTATCACCTTTACTTTTTAGCTTCGCTCTGGAATATGCCATTAGGAAAGTTCAGGATAACAGGCAGGGTTTGGAATTGAACGGGTTACATCAGCTTCTTGTCTATGCGGATGACGTGAATATGTTAGGAGAAAATCCACAAACGTTTATGGAAAACGCGGAAATTCTACTTGAAGCAAGTAAAGAGATAGGGTTGGAAGTAAATCCCGAAAAGACTAAGTATATGATTATGTCTCGTGATCAGAATATTGTACGAAATGGAACTATAAAAGTTGGAGATTTATACTTCGAAGAGGTGGAAAAATTCAAATATCTTGGAGCAACAGTAACAAATATAAATGACACTCGGGAGGAAATTAAACGCAGAATAAATATGGGAAATGCCTGTTATTATTCGGTTGAGAAACTTTTGTCATCTAGTCTGCTGTCAAAAAATCTGAAAGTTAGAATTTATAAAACAGTTATATTACCGGTTGTTCTGTATGGCTGTGAAACTTGGACTCTCACTTTGAGAGGGGAACAGAGATTGAGGGTTTTTGAGAATAAGGTTCTTAGGAAAATATTTGGGGCTAAAAGGGATGAAGTTACAGGAGAATGGAGAAAGTTACACAACGCAGAGCTGCACGGATTGTATCCTTCACCTGACATAATTAGGAACATTAAATCCAGACGTTTGAGATGGGCAGGCATGTAGCACGTATGGGCGAATCCAGAAATGCATATAGAGTGTTAGTTGGGAGGCCAGAGGGGAAAAGACCTTTGGGGAGGCCGAGACGTAGATGGGAAGATAATATTAAAATGGATTTGAGGGAGGTGGGATATGATGATAGAGACTGGATTAATCTTGCTCAGGATAGGGACCAATGGAGGGGCTTATGTGAGGGCGGCAATGAACCTCCGGGTTCCTTAAAAGCCAGTAAGTAGTAAGTAATAATAATAATAATAATAATAATAATAATAATAATAATAATAATAATAATAATAATGGCCATCATTTCTATTACTCATAAGTTCATAACAGAGACACCGTAAGAATTAACAGAATTGAAGTCATTTGTGGTTCATGCAATCTTAGAAAGTGAGAGTAGTGTAAATCTTTTGCTTCTGCTAACTATCGAAGAGACAATCCTATACCGTGCGAGAGGTTCTTGGCTCATTGCTTGTTTCTCTTAATGCCAAACACGTTCTACAAATTCTTTTCAGCTTTTAGGTGCCTCTTCCATTTGCTCGTCGCTTGACAACACGATGCCTGTGATTTAGCACCCATTCTCCTGAAACCGGTCATGGCAGTGCACTGCAAATGTCAGGCCGCAAAGATCTTGACAGATACAACGTTTTGAAACAAATTTTCTAACCACAAAAAAAGAAAAAAGAAAAAAAAAAGAGGGAGAAAATTACATTTTGTGACATTTTTTCTTGATATGAACATCTAGAAGTCTGCAACCATTAACTGGAGGTGCTACTTTGACGCTCATAAAATTTCATAACAATACGTCTTAGAAGGAAGAAACATTATACACTGCAGAAGATTGCATAGTCACAATTAAAACTAAATAGTTCACATTTGTATTTTTCGCAAGGAATGTTTATCATATCAAACTTCTTAAAAATCAGTGTCTATTCTGGTTTTAGAGTAATAAATAATAATAATAATGATATATTATTATTATTATTATTATTATTATTATTATTATTATTCGATGAATATATTGGTCTTCGGTGAATGATGATTGGTCACCATACTTGCCAACGAACCCAAAATTCGCGGATTCACATTCGACCAAGACAAAGAATTTTAAAAGATGGTAAAATTATTTTCCGATCGCTTTTGTGCCGTTCTAACCACACAAACAGACATTCCTGCTATTTGTGGCCGTTTAATTTTTATTGTAAGTGTAATTGTAAATTTAATATTAATTGTAATTTTATTCTTCATATTATAGTTGTAATCCCCTGGTAGAGGGGCAGGTTAAATAAATAAATACTACTAAATACTACTATATTACTGGATCAACATTCTCATGAGAGTGACTTACGCAACAAATCAAAGATCTAATCCTTGAATTTTTTTAGAAGCCGTCAGTTATTTCAGCTGTGTTCCCGACATGATGATGATGATGATGATGATGATGATGATGATGATGATGATGATGATGATGATGATGATGGACGACAGTGGTGGTGGTGGTGGTGGTGGTGGTGGTGGTGGTGGTGAGAAAGAAGGAAAGAAAGGAAAATGGGCCCAAAGAGGGGTTGGGAGGCATGAACCAAAGATCGACTATAAGCTATAAGCCTCTTCCTGTAGCAGGGATGTCGAAGCGCCTGCACTGCGAGCTGTCAAGAACCCTTACCTTTTCTTAAGAGCGATGATTATGCTTTATTTAGCTAAAAGTGAATCTTGTTGGATTTGTATTGGTTCTAGCATGAGCACGTAATATAAGCACTTTGACATCACTGACCTATAGTATGTTTCTTGAGTGTTATGCATCACAGTGGATTGAAGATCCTGATATAGTACATACAATAGTTGTACTCCGGCAGGTTTTTTTTTTTCTAGACCCATCTTTGAATGCTTTTCGGTGTGACACTGGACATACACGTGATGCAATTTGCTAGAGTTACCGCCACGCCGAGTTTCAGTGAACTGCATTATAATAATAGTAATAATAATAATAATAATAATAATAATATTATTATTATTATTATTATTATTATTATTATTATTATTATTATTATTATACCATCACACTGACAATGGATAACAACAATGCCCTGGGCAGGATTCGAACGCGTGGAAGTGGCTTTCATACAAACGCAAATGCACTAGGACTGGTGAATATTTTTGATACAGTAGTAATAATAATAATAATAATAATAATAATAATAATAATAATAATAATAATAATCAAACACATTTCCCTTGCAACGAGCAACGAAAGTTTCCTAGTCGTTTCAGAAGACCATGGTGGGCGCATCGCAGCTCGCATACCAGACACTCGCACAAAATAAGTAAGAGACGACAACAATTTAAACATGACGTAACGACTTGAGGCGGGGTCAATCACCTCAACAAGGTCATCTGCAGGGACCTTCTATACTCTGGTAGCATTCAATCTGACCACACCCTCCCCGCTGTAAACGAACAATGTGCGTTTAATAAACACGTGTGCTATACTTGCTGCATTCAATTAAACATATCATAAAGTACGATATTCAGTACCTTTATCTTTGTTTGCTTTTTCGTCTCTTTCCACGGCCCACTGTTTTTTCTTCCTTCCCTCCTTAAAATGTCTTTCTTCTTCTTATTTCCATTCATTTTTCCATTTCCCTTCTTCATGCCATCCCCTTTTTTCTTTTCTGCTTCCTTCATCGCTCTATGTGACGACACAAGACAAGAGAAATGGTTGGAAAAACCAATTTTTCTTTCATGGCTGGAAGACGCTGTGCTTCGTAAATACTAAGGCAATTCCTTAGAGACGAGAATTATTTACACATTTATATGACTTTTGCAATCTTACGTGTGTTCGTGTTATCTGATGACTAGAGATGGGATATTTTAGCAACTTATAGTTAAAAATTTAGAACTTTAAAAATGAGATTTAGCATTTTATAGCACTTTCAATGTTACAAGTTAGCATTTTTTTAGTGTTTTTGGATGGAACATTTTTTTAATGAAAAATTTAGTTGTAGAAATTCAATGACATCAAGATGTCAACAGGTGCATTTTCTAGATTTTCCAGTTAAAATTCTTGAAAATAATAAATAAATAAAGGAACATATAAAAGTACAATAAAATTGTGAGCATTAAGAAACATGTCAAAAGATATGATGTGATTTTATACCGACCAATCTTATTATTCAATCACAAACACCAGCTGCCACATAATACTCGTACTTGTTTGTGAGTGAACACTGGATCTGAAGAGTTCGCATAAAGTTAAGTAAATCCATGACGCTACAGCCCATGAAGGGCCAAGACCGACCAGCCGGCTGCTGGCCTCACGTCCACATGCCGAAGCAGAGGTGGACGATCATCCAACCAGTATGGAGGTATCGTGTGGTTAGCACGATGATCCCCCCGGCCGTTATAGCTGGTTTGCGAAACCGGATTTTTGCTACCTATCGTATCTCCCCAAGTGCATCACGATGCTTGGTGGGCACCGGTCCCATACACTGGCCGAAATTTCATGAGAAAATTTCTTCCCCCATGAGGACTTGAACCAGCGCGCATTCCGTAACGCGAGTCCTAGGCAAGATGCCTTAGACTACGACGCCAAGGCGCGGGACGAAGAGTTTGCATAGGGAGCCAATATTCTACCACCAGCACCAGGTAGATTGGTTGAAAACTCGAACTAAGATACAAAGAGGGTATCAGGTAGTTCACATTCCTGTGCTTTTATACTGTAAAAGCAACATGGGGGGAGAAGAGAGACTAATCTATTTGAAAAAAAAAAAAAAAATGTAAGAACCTGTATATGAAGGGATCTTTAGGTAGATTCTGATCCTTTAAAAAAAAAAAAAAAAAAAAAAAAAAAAAAAAAAAAAAAAAAAAAAAAAAAAAAAAAAAAAAAATGTCTCATAAAACGTAATTTTGCTCTAATTTCGCAGAAACAAATAGCCTACATTTCGTATTTTCTATTCAACTTCGCATTTTATCGCGATTAAAAACTACACTTAACATTCTTTTAAACATAAAATTGCTTATTTTGACAAAATTTGGACATATTTCGCATTTATTTATTTATTTATTTATTTATTTATTTATTTATTTATTTATTTATTTTTTGTTAAGTTTATTTTTATAAGTTTATATAGCTGACTAGGCTTCGGAGAATGACGCAAACCACATCGAAACTAGTCGGTCAGCCAGGTAATTTACCATAATATTAACACAGTAAAACAGTTATTACTTGTTAAGCGATTATGCAAGTGTTAAAAGAGTGTATCCAAGAATGAAGAATATTACGCCATTGATCGACACCACAACACTGTTTTTAATTACTTCTTGCACTTTTGGTGTAAAAAAGGTAAACACAACGAGTCCGTCGATGTGAAGAGCTCACGACTAATCAGTCTCCAATAATTAAATTCAAAACATGATTTCCTTAATAATGTGACGACTGTAAGTGATCCAGCATCCATCAATAAGCATATCCGTAGGGAGAGGGTCTGGCGATATGGCTGCTATGACGCACGCGCTGTCTATTTTATTGCCAATTAATCTCATTAAAAGTCGGCAAGAATAATTTTTAAGCAGGCAGTGGCGGTGGAGTGCGTCAGTGACGGAAAAGTCCGGGAGACCTGACCCCTCATGTCTTATCGAAAAGAAGCGAGATAACCACGCGACTCGGATGACACCATTCAATTACATGTAAAATTATTTCCTTTGCTCTGTCTTTCTCATATT
The DNA here is from genome assembly GCF_040183065.1 of Periplaneta americana. NCBI lineage: Eukaryota > Metazoa > Arthropoda > Insecta > Blattodea > Blattidae > Periplaneta > Periplaneta americana. Next base: position 120,319,390 of record NC_091121.1, on the reverse strand, counting down.
TTAATGACATCACGTGTATAACAAGATATATCAAGAACTTTCCAACGCAGCATGTGATGTATGTTCATTTACCAAGAAGTAAACACGGCTGACGTCTTACATTCTTTTAGGCTGGGAGGAATTTCAAGTGGAAAATATCTTTCCTTTCTTTGAAAATCTTGTGACAGACAGAAATGCGGTTTAAAAAGGGCACGTCAGCAACTATAGCTATTTGCGCCCATATCAGTAATTCTTTAAAAAACAAAACATAAACAATATCAGAAGCTAAAATACAAACACGAAATATAAAACGTTTCACATTAAAATCAGGTACATAAAAATCTTGTGTCAGCTCAAGCTAAGCAATAATAATAATAATAATAATAATAATAATAATAATAATAATAATAATAATAATAATAATAATAATTTTGGAACGTTCTGTATCTCTGTTCTTAGGTGGCGAGCAGATACGCTAGTAGGAAGGAAATAAAGTGCATCCTATATATCAAACAGGTACACGGCAGCGTCTGTTGCTAAGGTGGCTACATACAGCTTCAGTTCTCCAGTACAGGAGAGGCTAAATAACCTAGCAGAAGGTATACCTGTAATAATATGGAGGCATAGATAAGTGACAATCTAGAAAACGTTGGGTAGTGTAGTGAGACTATGCCCAATGTAAACCACATAGTTTCCCTCGTATCTGAAGGGAAGTATCACACAAGAAAAGAATGCTTTCCGCTCGAAGAGCCGAGAAAACGAACTTATAAACTATATGAATTTACAATTGTGACATTTGCTAGAATGTAGTGGTGTAATAGTTTTGAAGACAATTCACTTAGTACACGAACACAATACTTGACGGGCTGAAATAAGAGCACAAGTTAATGTTTGGAAAAATTATGATAAGTACCTATAGTGCATACATTTTATCTTTCCACGCTTGCATGTGGGCAGCTGCGCTGTGCACTGCCGCTCCATTCTATTTCCCGCGAGCGAGGAAAAATAAAATGTATGCACTGTAATTTTGCACAAATGTAGATGAAATAGATTTCCGCACATACTACTTTGCTAATCGACACTTAAACCGTTCAAAGGAGAAAAACATTTGTGGAGAGCTGTCCGCAACTACAAAAGTAGTATTTACAAATGACTTTAAAAAGCACATAACCTTTCACTAACAAAGAGCAACTCACTAAAGTCGTTCGATCTTCCCTAGTTTTCAAATTATTTGTAGCGAGGAAGAAATTTTGACATTTTGCAAGTTAAGTGAAATTCATGTAATATATTAAATTAGAGTCCTTCCAATATCTCTATCTGCGCTTAGACTAGTGTTAAAAATAATTTGTACAGATTATCTTTAACCACCAACATTTTGTCTATTGTAAGTTTTAATAGGAAAATCCCTTTTTATATTCCGTTCCGATAGTAAATAAATTCGTACATATATCTATAAACCTCAAGTGGTTAGTCTGAAGAAGTTTTCAATTGCAAGTACGGAAGGTGCAAATATGTATGTATATAATAAGTAATTTCCTCGAAACATATGATGTGTCAGATACTGCTTCATAATATGAAAGGAACAATATTTTGACAGGAAAAATAATTAGATCATATTTCGAGAAAAAAAATCGTCATCTTGCTTATTTTATAAAATAAAGGCTAGTTAATTAAATATTTAGTAAGATATATTTTATGCACAGGGTTCTGCTCATATTTTCTATACAATCTTAAAAATTTTGGCACAGGCTTAATATACAAGAAATGGGCTTTTTTTTATATCACCATGACAACGAGTCTGTTTGTTCCTGATTGTTCGGATAGTCGTGTTATCAGAAGGCACTTTCCTGTAACTTGGCCTGCAACATAGCCAGATATTAACCCAGCAGATTATTGGTTGTGGAGCTATTGAAGGAAAGAGTGTTCTTGAGCAAACCTACGACAATTATTTGATGAGTTGAAGGACTCATCCCACACACTGTAGCAGATATTCCAGAACACGAATTCAGAGGTGCTGTATACAGCATTGAAGGGAGGCTGTTACTTGTACAAGAACAAAATGGTGGACACATACACATACAACATCTACCATGAAGTAAATGACAATGGCTGGTTATGCAAAAAATCCCATTCTTGTGTAATAAGTCAGTGCCAGAATTTTTAAGATTGTGTAGAAAATGAAAAAGAAACATAAACAATTCAAGTTACCTCTTACTTTTGAAAAACCTTATACATGAGTTCCTGCTGAATACTAACAACATAAATATGAATAATTTTTAGGAGATATCGAATACACAAAGACAGACTGCATATCAAAAGATGTTTTTGTATCGGCTATACTGAAATCGTGGATTTTCGTGAAAGTCTATTTTTGGCAATATTCAACATGTTTTCCTCCATTACTGTATCTTGTACAATAATGAAAATTGGTATATGTAAAACACTGTCCTTCTGCTATATGAAAAAAAAAAATATTTTTACGATTTAAAAAAAATTATTTCTATTTTTTTTTTTTTTTTCAAAATTCAAAATAGTGGCAGTTTACTGTGCAGTGATGAAGCGTTTCCCTCATAATTCATAAACTTGTTAACTTTTTCATGTTCTCTCTCTTTTATTTCATTGCTAAAACTCATGTTTACAATATCATGTTCTTCCAACTACATTCCTTAACAAATATTATTTTTTTTTATTTTGTGTTAGAAGAAAATACTGATATTTGACCATTTTTTTAAATCAGACAATCTATCAAAGGTATAGAAGTGAACTTGGATCATATTGTAATGACATGCATAAATACACACAGAAAATTTCAACACAGAATGTTGGATAGTTTTTGAGTTATGTGGGAAACACTTCATCACTGCACAGTGAACTGAATTTTGAAAAAAAAAAAATGTAAATAATTTTTTTAAATCGTAAACATATTTTTTTCATATAGCAGAAGGACAGTGTTTTACACATACTAATTTTGACTACTGTACAAGTGCAGTAATGGAGGAAAAAATGTTAAATATTTCCGAAATTTTACTGCTGTAAGCTGTACCTAACTCCTTAACATCACAACACTTCCTCATATAATAAGATGTAAAAACAAGACCACCTAAAAAGATCTCTTACAACGGTAGAGAAATGAAACACCATTTCCAGAAGCTGCAAGATTTATGACAATCTAGTGTAGGTACTATAACAAAACGAAGTCAAATCTATAATCAAACACAACAGATCTATGCAGTAATGTAATTGTCCAGCAGAACACATTGATCGCATTATAAGTAACACTCAGCCATATTATAAATACAGCCAGGAAACAGAGCTAAATCCAATGAAGCCTTGATGTGCATATGCATAGTCTAATAATGACGTAGCTGCAATAAGGGCCCATAGCCCAATAAGCCCTTTTTCCGGAGAATGCATAAATCGATTCTCCGTAGTTTCTTTGTTATACCCACAAAGTTTCGTTGAGAAATGTTGAACAGTAATGCTGATAAACCTGTTTATTTTAATATATTTTATATGCCCTGCACTGTTTCTAAAAATTTCAAATATGTCTGAGAACAGCATTTTGGAGTATGGGCCCTTATTGCAGCTACAGCTACGTCCTCATTATTAACAAGACAGATAATGCCAGCCCAGATACAGGACTGCTATGGGATGAAAAACAGCGATATGTTTGGAATGCCCTTAACGACAAATTTAATGCACACACATTTATAAATTTATAAGTCGGCCTGGGTAGCGTAGTCGATATAGCGCTGGCCTTCTGTGCGCGAGGTTGCGGGTTCGATCCCGGCTCAAGTCTATGGCATTTAAGTGTGCTTAAATGTGACAGGCTCATGTCAGTAGATTTGCTGGCATGTAAAATAACTCCTGCGGGACAAAATTCCGGCACACACGCGACACTGATATAACCTCGGCAGTTGCGAGCGTCGTTAAATAAACCATAATTTATTATTATTCATTTCTTTTTATAAGTTTGCCGTATTTGCTGGCGTATTAACCCCTCGTGTGTAATAACCTAAGTTATATTTCACAAAATCTCAATTCAGGATTTAAAAATTTCCTTACAATACTGTAAATATTTATTTATAGGGCGTTCTAGTACTGGCTATACGTAAGTAATTTTTGTGTAATATTAACATAATGTTTCGTGGAATTAAATATCAATAACAATACTGGTAATAATAATAACAGTAATAATAAATGGCTATTATATGGAGACTGATAATTATTTAGCTACGTGTGTTATTAGTACCTGCCTATTATGATATTATGATTTTATTATTATATTATTATTATTATTATTATTATTATTATTATTATTATTATTATTATATCAATTCTCTTTATTATTGCATCAACTCAACTATGTACGTATTTAACAATGCGTACTTACATCAATTTTTGGGAGTATTTCGGTATTTCTATTCATATGGGTAAATATCGAAGTCAAGTACCCACCATTAGTTAAAAGAAAACGATGAAGGGTTTTTGATTTATGTAGAGAAAATCAAAACTCGAGTGAGATTTAATTGACTATTATATGAATAGAAGAAAGTATGTAAAGATTAGGGTTTTTGATTTATGTAGAGAAAATCAAAACTCGAGTGAGATTTAATTGACTATTACACGAACAGAAGAAAGTATGTAAAGATTAGAAGAAATAAAGTAGACTACTCTAATACAATAAAAAATATTAATTGACTTACTAATGTTAGCTTTACCAAAACGTTTGAACGGAGTCGCCATTTTGAGTTGACAAATGACGATCGCAAAGCATGTTTTAGAGTACCGTAAAGAATTTGCAGTTTGAAATGTTGGCGAACAAATAAACAAATGGTAGGGAGGTGATAAAACAGAAAAGAGTATATAAAGATTAGAAGAAATAAAACTCTAATACAATAAAATACGTATTAATTGATTTACTAACATTCTATTTAACTAATGTTAGCTTCACCAACGTTTGACCCGCCATTTTCAGTTGACTGTCTATGTGGGAAACAAAAATGACAGTCGCAAAGCATGTTTTGTAGTACCGTAAAGATTTTGCATTTTGAAATGTTGGCAAACAAAACAACAAATGCTAGGGAAGTGATAAAATTGTGACGATAGGCAGCCATGATTGGTTGAAACACGTCCTTTCGTACCGTTTTATTGGTGAAAAGTAGTATGACGTAGTAAAAGTGTCATAGTCAACATAATATATCTTACCACCAGAAAAGCGAGAGGTGAACACTTTTGAAAACCCTGCTGAGAGTCAGTGACAGCGTGGCTGTCAGTTTGTTGTTAGTTCACCCGCTCCTCGGCATCGATTCCTCTCATCAAACCAATCTTGACGGGCGTAATAGACTTGTAACACTGATTGGATTGCACGCCCCATATGCCGATCCCTTTAAGAACGAATAATGCAGAACGCATCCAGGGCTTCATCCTTTTATCTGCACTCTGGCTCAGCGTTAAATTGAGAGGTATACCTCCTCTCTGTCCCCGTCACAACGATCAGTGGGCAATTTCCCTCAGGCTAAGGGGGTCCAAGCGTGAAGGTGACACTCTTTTCGGTGTGAACAGGCATGAAATTTACATATGAGGTATGAATTTAGTCTCCTCAGGGATGGGTTCGACCTCTGTTAACTTAAAGTGGTATGTTCACTTCTTGTCAGACGAGTGCTATTATGACTAACGGTGTCCTCCAATACTGGCAAGTCCAGCAGATCCGAATTCGATTTCCGTCAGAGAAGTGGAGACTTATTTCACTTCCACAAGAACAGGTTTATGTACTTTGTCTCGTGTTCGTTATATGTTGTTCTAATTTAAGCAATAGCCTCGTCCCATGCTAACAAGGGGCAAACTCGATTTCTTTGTGGTTAATGACAAATGCACAACCAAATTCCTTCCAGAGTCAACCAGTAGACTATTCAACCGAATTCCTCGCCGTTCACAAGAAAGTACATGGGCTAGGACAGTAGAACATCGATTATCCGAAACAATTGGGGACGGGGCATGTTCGGATAACTGATTTTTCGGATAACCGATCATTTACGAAAACAAATTGTACCGGTATCATAGGAGCAGTATGAAACAAAGAAACGCTGATATTAAACACAAAACTGTACATACAGTACATATTTTGTAACACACGTCTTACAAATAACACAGAAAACTGACTAGTCTAATTTGATAAGTTCAAAACGGCCATTAAAGTAGGCCTACAGTTTAGGAAAGGAAGTCCAAACTTTTTTTTTCTTCAGAGTTGAGACTCGTTTTTTGCCGCTAAATATCGCAAACAGCGCTAGCGAAACTTCTACACTTCGCGCGCGCAAATTCAAATTTGTCGACTGGAATGCTGTCGGTTAACCGATGCCCAGTAAAACTAAAGAAATATGGGACGTGGAAAGATTACGTTTGAAGTTTTCACTGCGTTACATTTACGTAGACTTCTAAAAAGTTTTGCATTTCACTGTTTCCAAAGTTTTAGTTCATGTGCATAATTACAGTCAAACGACAGCAGAGTGCAGACGTTCTGTAACTAGCTGTATTACTGAGGAGTGATTTTCCCCCATGTGTCTTGGCAGAATTGTTATCAAGCTCACTGCGCACCACGAATATCTGTGAGTCTTTCCATTCATACTTAAATAGCATGTTCTACCATCCTCAACCCAATATTTCCCAATTCATAGATGTTCTTAAAGGTACGCGAGCGGATACTTTAATCAAAATCGAAGGACTATCACGAACTACGAGGTATCGAGCACCAGATGAAGGGACTTAAGTGCGTGAAGGCAGTATGCTAGACATCTCCTGAAACAGTGAGGATGTAGGAACATTGTTTTAGAAAGTACGACATGGCATTTGTATTGTATAAAGTCAATTTAACTTGAGGGAGGCAAAGGCTAATTATTGGGATTTCCCGGTCTCTGATCGGGTCAAAAATCCTGATATATTTAATTCTTAAGATGAATTCCTGTGAAGTCCGGAGGGCCTAATTACTCAAATCCATTCTCCGCCTGGGATCTTTTAAGATGCGAAAGAGAGAGTGGTGTGCGGAAAGGAACGTGAAACTACCAAATTCATCTTTTCCAAGAAAAACTGCAAACATGGTATGATGAGTCTTTCCACGGTAAAAGATTAAGAATGCAATCTATGTGGATGAAGAAAGAATAATGCTGCAATTTACCAGAAAGGGAATAAGAAATTGGCTGGGTCACTGGCTGAGAAGAAACTGCCTACTGAAGGATACACTGGAAGGATTAGTGAACGGGAAAAAGTTCGGGACAGAAGAAATCAGATGATAGACAACATTAAGATATATGACTAGTATGGGAAATGAGGGGAGATTGGAGAATGCTGGGTCTGCAATGAAAGACCTGCCCTTAAACAGGTATGTAATATTTTAATGATATTTTAATTGTAACTGTGACTACGTCCAAAACCAAGTAACATTTTTAACCACACAAGCGATTTTCATTAGTATAGTACGGTTAATCTTGCTGCTGGCGGTCCTAAGTCTGAAAATGGGAAGCCCGGTATTTGAGAGCGTAAATAATTAAGAACCTAAAGATGACAGTGGCTTATATAATAATAATAATAATAATAATAATAATAATAATAATAATAATAATAATAATAATAATAATTCCAGAAATGCATATAGATTGTTAGTTGGGAGGCCGGAGGGAAAAAGACCTTTAGGGAGGCCGAGACGTAGATGGGAAGATAATATTAAAATGGATATGAGGGAGGTGGGATATGATGATTGAGAATGGATTAATCTTGCTCAGGATAGGACCAATGGCGGGCTTATGTGAGGGCGGCAATGAACCTCCGGGTCCTTAAAAGCCAGTAAGTAATTAAGTAAGTAATAATAATAATAATAATAATAATAATAATAATAATAATAATAGTAATAATGTCCTGAATGATCTAATGATTACCATTGAATCCGATGTCCGTGGCTTCAAGTGAAGCTGGGGTTCCGAACATATAATTGCAGTAGATGAAGAACTCTGTCCCTGGCAGATGGCTGCAGACTAAATTTGTCAGCTATTTCTCGACCATGTTACAATTTTAAGATTGTACAATAAACTCATTAGTGGCCTAAGTATTCATTATTCATATGAATAGCAATAATCAATCTTCAAGGGTTCTGTCCGCACTTTTGTGACTTCTGAATGAAAACTAGTCACGCATAAGAAACTCCATGATAATGTGATTCATCATAGCGCTAGGACACGACTTAACATAGTGGGTCTACGCAATTAAAAGAACATAGGGACACACACCACTCCCTATGGAAGTTATACATTATTATTATTATTATTATTATTATTATTATTATTATTATTATTATCATCATCATTATCATCATCATCATCATCATCATCATCATCATCATCATCATCATTAGAGACCGGCACAATGTGCAGAAAATTTTGCCAAAATATGAAAATATGAGGGAAAATTTAAAAATAATATAAATTACAGACTACATCAAAACACCTCTGATTGAGGTTCTGGCTGATATGTACATATTATATTATCAAGCAGCACATCTCACTTGACGATTTGTGTCAGAGGAAGAACAGTAATTGTTTGTATGCATCTGAAGACTGACTAGTGTGTTAATAATATGTAGCTAGTCAGCGATGTATGCAATGAAGGGGGAAAGGAACTGGCCACCTTACCCCATTATCTCCTGGCCTGGTTGCCTCATAAGTGGTGTCTTCTTGGAATCACTTGTGAGGTTCATACCTGTCTTCGGACAGTCGACTAAACAACAACAATCATAGAAGTACTCGGCACTGTAGGAATTCTAACTCTAACGTATAACTACGTCCTTCCCCGATTATGAGTGAGGGGGTACGTACGGAGTTTCGGATGTCCGAAAAGTGCAAAATTGTAAGCGCTTATCTTACAGGAACTGTAAGATCTATGTTAATGATTTATTTACGGTTGGATAAAGGACAGTTGTAGCTTCTGATAATCGGGTTGGATCAGATGCATGAGAGTGATAGCGAAAATGGCCTTCTGTAGCGACCTAGGCGAGGCGCCGTAATATGAGTCCAGTGTTGCCAACTGGACGGGAATTCCGTCAAAATTGACGGAATTTCAACGTAGCGGACGGGAAAAAAATGGCTTTGACGGGTGACGGATTTCCTGGCGGAAATTACGATTTACATCGGCGGCTTTTGACTTTTTTTAGCTGCTGTCATTTTCAATTATTTAATTTTTGGGGAATCTTACTTTTTCTTTGAATAGCCCTGTCCGTACCGTACCATGTTAAGGAATCTTCCGTTTCAAATTTCCTCGTAATCAAGTCAGAGGTTGACGGTTACGCCGAGTATGAAAGTTGCAACTTTCCTGCGACTTGAAGACACGATTACTACCGTGTATTGGAATGTGAGGTGGAAGGTCGGCATAACAAAAGTGTATCCCAGAAAAGACCTCGCTCCCAACAGAAGCTGTCTTTATCAGGCCTGCAGCAAGTGGACACATAGCTTGGCATTGGTTAAAAAAATTAAACAAACATATTCTAATAAAACGAATCGGTGACTCACGTGTCCAGAATCTTGAGATGGAGCTGATTGCATCACAAAGTGTAAGTAATTATTCTGTGTGAGTTCTGTGTAGTGGAATGCCCCATAAATGTACGTTGGTTTCTATATCCCTTCAGTACTCGCGTGGATTACAATAGTAATCCACTGATATTTAATCCTCTATTACGTCACTGCCTGCAGCACTGCGTAGTTGAGCGTCAATGCAATTTCTCGTCACAGTCTAAGTGAGGCATTACTGGTGTTTAGACGTATTTGTCGCAACCCTTTGGAAAGTTATACGAAGTTTTATAAAGTGATGCACAATTTTTCCGAGTGGATTACCATTGTAATCCACGCGAGTACTGACGTCAGTTTTTTGTGCAGGTAAGTGAAATAGTTTTTAATATGGTTATAAGTGATGCAATGCAGTAAGTTTATGAAAAAATGTGTGGCATCGTTCCATCCTCTTCGCAGTTTGCTCCAATGGGTACGGAAACTACAAACAACATTTGCAAATGGCTGGATGAAGATATGGATGATGGCATTGAAAATGAAAGTGATGATGAAAGCAACAGGGGAGATCTTTAGAATGAAGTTCACGATTCTAATTCAGAACAAGACAATGATGATGATGATGATGATGATGATGATGATGATGATGATGATGATGATGGTGATGATGAAAGACTAATGTCTATAAATGATGGAAACTGCTATACGGATAGAAAAAAGACTACAATTTGGCAGGAAGAACCAGTAGCTCAACGAGGGAGAAGACGAGCACAAAATATAGTGATTCATTTATCGAGCCCTAAAAGAGCTGCAAGAATTGCGCGGACCCACACAGAGAGTTTTGACTGCTTTATTGATCAGACAATAATCAATGTAATTGTAAGGGTACTAATATTTGTATTGAAAAAAATGAAGCGTAATTACGGACGTGACAGAGATTGCAAATTAACAAATGACGTAGAAATTGAGGCACTCTTGGGTATTTTGTATTTTGCTGGCGCCTTGAAATCGGGAAGACTGAACGTAAGAGAACTATGGGATAAAAATGGCACAGGAATAGAGTCAATTTACCTGACAATGACCTACAATAGATTCTAATTTTTGTTACGATGTCTACTCTTTGATAACATTTATGACAAAAGGAAAGGAAAGAAATTTATGAATTGGCTGCTATACGTGAAGTATTAGTGCTGTAGTCCAAGCGAATATGTAACTATAGACGAGCAGTTGGTTGCATTCAGAGGACGATGTCCCATGAAGAGTATATACCTACTAAACCAACAAAATGTTGGATCAAAATTTTTGCTAAGGTGGATGTGAAAACATATTACACTCATAACTTCGAAATTTATGCTGGTATTCAACCAGACTGTCCATTTCACCGAAGTAACAGTGCACATGCAGTGGTGAAGAGGCTGGTTCATCCCATCAAAGGAACAGGAAGAAATGTGACCACCGATAACTGTTTCATGAGCATACCTCTGTGTTTAGATCTTCTAGAAAATGACAAAATTACACTTGTAGGAACATAGAAAGAAAACAAAAGAGAAATCCCTCCTCATTTCACAACTACTAAGACAGGCAAGTTAACAGTACATTGTTTGGATTCAATGAACGCTGCACAATTATTTCGTATGTACCAAAGAAAAAAACACTGTTAGCATTATCAACCATGCATTATGATAAGGCAATGGATGAGGAAACGGGAGGCAGCTAGAAACATGAAATAATATCATTTTATAATATAACTAAATGTGCTGTGAATGTCCTGGAACAGTTATGCTCAGCCTATGATGTAAGCAGAAATTCACGACGCTGGCCTCTATTTTCTTTGACTTACTAAACATGTCATTAGTTTGAACTGTATGGAAGAAATGCGTAGGCCTACTTAGATAATTGAATCAGATGTAGATTAGGCTATCATGTGCGTTAAATCTGAACTGCAAAAACATCTGTAAAATATTATATGTGAAGTGTGAATGATTGTTACATCCCTGAATTTTTTCATTGCTACACCCCTGAGTGAGGTATTTAGTTATCAAATATGACGTAACAAAGGTCAGCAGTAGTGAACTTGCGTTTCCTGTGGGAGAGTTTACATCAAGAGATCAGGTGACCTTCAAACAGCGAATGAGCAACAATTCTAGATAACCTACATAATTATGATGATAGTGAACTAACTCATAACTATGGTGCAACAATAAATTATGACTCATAGACACGTCCAGTGTGGAAACATTATGTAAACATGTCACTTGAATGCAATTTGTGTACTATAATACGTTTCATTATTAATATTTATATTTACGTTCCGTTATGCGTAACATATCCATTCTCATTACTGTAATAACTGAAAACAATATATTTCTTAACATTTAAATCTAATTGCAATGTTTAAACCATGTCTGCAAACAAAAACAAATGTGGATTACCATTGTAATCCAGGTGAGTACTGGCGTTACGAAATTTAACGCGAGTAACGAAGGGATATCGCGTTACCTACATTGTATTTTTTTTAAGGTGAAACGATTATTAGTGTCTGTACTGCTTTGTGAATGTGTATTTTTTAAGGTGAAACGATTATTAGTGTCTGTACTACTTTGTGAATGTTTTATTGACAGATTTAACATGTCAGAAAAGAAAGATAAGAGCTATACTAGAAAATTTAGAAAAGAGTGGTTAAGTGATGAAAGAGTGAAGGATTGGCTGTTGGAGGTACCTGGAGACCCTAGTATTGCGCGGTGCAAGTATTGTCAGTGCAGTCTGAATGTGCGATTGTCAGATTTACTCGATCATGGAAGAACTAAGAAACATTTAAAAGCATCAGAACCATTTTCAACTTCGCGCCAGTCAAAATTGCAATTTATACCAGTCAAACATACGTACGAATGAGCAGCTGCTGAGGCTGCTCTTTCACTTTTTGTAATTAACCATTGCTCAATAAGGTCTGTTGATCATCTTTGCGAGCTTACCAAGAGATTTTTCAAAGGTGCTGACCATGCTTCTCTTTTACGACTTCACCGCACAAAGTGTAGTGGTTTGATTAGGAATATTCTTTTCCAACATTTTAAATCAGAACTACAGAGCGATATTGATAGTGGCCACTTTAGTCTTCTAATTGACGAATCGACAGATATTTCTGTCATAAAACTACTGGCTGTGTGCATTGTATATTATTCGAAACAACAACATACAATTGTATCTACTTTTCTTGGAATTGTTGAACTAGAACAGGGAAATGCAGATTGTATTGTGAGTGCAATAAAGTCATTACTTTCAGACTACGGATTAGACATTAAACAAATGAGAGGCGTGGGGACCGACAATGCGTCAGTAATGGTAGGCATTAACAATGGGGGTCTATCAGAAACTGAAGCAGGAAGTCAGTAATCTTGTATTGATTCCATGTGTTTGTCACTCAGTTCAGTTAGCTGTATCTTCTGCTGCAGAAATGTTGCCAAGAAATGTTGAATTTTTAATATCTGAAACTTATTCTTGGTTTTCAAAGTCATCTTCTCGACAGATCACATACAAATTTTTATTCCAAGCAATAAATGATGGAGCCGATCCCCTTAAAATTGTACAGCAGTCAAATACAAGGTGGCTATCGATTGAAGTTGCTGTCAATCGCATACTAAATCAGTGGCTTGAATTACAGACACATTTTGAGACATCTAGACTTCAAAATAAGTGCTACGCAGCTGAACTCTTATATGATATGTATTTGTCTATGGTATGTACTGTGACGTCATCAATAAACTCTATCTTGTATTTCTTAAAACCATATCTAGAAGAATGTCAGAAAGTCAATAAGTCATTCCAGTCAAGTACAGCAGATCCTTCGAAGCTTCTTAAAGATTTAATTCTACTCATTGTAGGTATTACTAGGCGAATTGTTGTGCCTGATTATAGGGGAGATCTGCTAACCGTGGAAGTTAGAAAATACAAGTCCCCTAATATTAATTATCTTAGCCATGAAGTAGAAATTTTATTAACTGATTTGAAAAAGGACAATAAAATCAGCCCTGATAATGAAAAAGTGTTTCGCAATAGGTGCGAAAATTATCTGTTTCGCTTAGCAGACGAACTCCAACGGCGACTGCCGAGGAATGTACAGGTTTTGCAAAAAGTGTCTTTAATTGCACCAGAACAGTGTTTGAGAGTAGTTAAAGAGAGTATAATCCCATTAGCCAAAGAATTAGGGTTAACTGGAAATGTAATAACAAAAATTGATTTTCAATGGTCTAAATTAACCACTGTTCAATGGCAAAATGTTACCAACACAATTGAATTTTGGCATGAGATCGCATCATATAAGGATGCAAGTTCTCAAAATCCATTTCAAGAACTCTCAGACTTTGCCATGATGATTTTGGTTTTACAGTGGTCGAATGCTGACGTGGAGAGAGCATTTAGTATGCTCAACAATGTGAAAACTTCCCTTAGAAATAGACTTAAAACCAGTATTGTGAATTCGATTCTAACTGTGCGTGCTGGACTTACACGTGTAAAAAAATGCTGTCATGACTATACCCTACCAGACGATGTTCTCAACCAAATTGGCACAATGGCAGCGTACCGCAGCGTAGACCAACCCAGCACATCAACTGCAGAACTAGAGGCAGATGATGTGGATGAATTATTACTTTAATCAAGATTGGTAAGTTGTGTTAAAATTTGCTTTTTTAGTTATATATAATTAGGTATATTGTGTCGGTCCTTTTTTAATTTTGACGGATTCTGACGGATTTCCAGGTGTTTTACTGACGGGAATATAATTTACGTGTTGGCAACACTTTATGAGTCAGCGTGAGTGTGACTTGAGATATGGAAGCGAGCAGTACCTCGGCTTGTAGATTAAAGACAACGCTGTCAGTGGATAAAAATACCACTTATATGCGAGTTAAATTACGTTACGGGACTCAATTTGTGAGTAGTAGTGAACATGTCAAACAGGCCCAAGAAATTCAGAGCAAAATACTATCGCGAGCGGCGAAATTCACTAAGAGGGGTGACTGAGGGTACAATGGTTCGAAAAAACCGCATGTCGGAAGCCGAATGTAAACGGAAGGACAGAACTCGGTTGAAGGCCGCGCGCGAGAGTGTAAATTCGCTTCAATGTAGCCTATAGTGGAAATAAAGTTACTGTAAATATAGATGACTTTGACTTAGACATTTTTGTGGTTCAGACTTTTGTAGTTATTACTTTGTTTTTATTGTTAACAACAGAGACATTAAATAACGAACACAATCTGTGCCATTATTTCCAACATCACAGCAGTTCAACGTTTAAAAGCTTGCAGAGTAACCAGGGGCGGCTTTCGAAGGGGGGCTGCGGAGCTGCAGCACCCCCAGACATTTATGGCTCTTGTCTCATTTTATGTTATGAAATACATTTATTATACAGTCTCTATTTAGCGGCTCGAATTTTTAAAATTTCGCTCTCATTGACATGCACGCAATTGTTAGTGAAGTCGCTTCCTCCCTTGGTGCTGCCAGAGCGAAGCCAGACTATGGATGAAGCCATTTCCTCCCCTGGAGCTGCCAGTCTCGTCTCGGATGCTTTGCGCGTTAGTTTTACCCCTCCCCCTGCTGCCCCTGGCCGTGAATCCAGAGTTTCCAGGCGCTGCAAAATTTACAGCAGCTTGTCAGTAGCGCGCAGTTTCAAATGCATTTTCTTTAATGTTGTGAGTATAACAATTGAAACAATGTTTAATTCCGTACAGTATTTACAGTCTATTAAGTTCAGTACCTTAACAATTCAGGAGAAATGTGAAATTAAGTGCCCATCAGTTGAATCTCATAATGGAAAGAGCCGCTAAACAAAATACAAAGGCTCGCATATTTTTTGCTGATTTATCCAGTATCCCTGCTTTCTTCTCTCGATCTCCACACAGTCTGTATTAGATTAATGTGTTTCAAAGACAATTCCATCAGCTGGGGCAACAAGATGGAGTTTTAAAATAAGAACAGTAAATGTTCATGAGAAGAAGGAGCCATTGCTATAATGTTTTCAAACCATAATGGAATCTGAAACATCTAACAACATCACAATAAATGAGGCAAGCGCCCTGGTGTGTGCTCTTGAAGATCCTGAATTCAATTTCTGGCTCTTTTTTTTTATTTATTGATGTATCATGTAGATATATTATAAAACCAACTACAACATCGCCAGTTAGATATTTCTAAGGTTCAAATCTGCATATAAAACAAATTAAATTATGGTTTATTTAAAGACACTCGCAACTGCAGGGGTTATATCAGCGTCGCCAGTTTGCCGGAATTTTGTCCCGGAGGATTCTTTTAAATGCCAGTAAATCTATTGACATGAGCCTGTCTCATTTAAATACACTTAAATGTCATCGACCTGGGTCGGGATCGAACCTGCAACCGACTATGCTACCGAGGCCGACTCTGCATATCAAGCTTTGTTAATGCCATACAAACAATACGGAACAGTGAACAGTTGAGCAGCGAGATCTGTGAAAATGAAAACCCTAAAAAGCGTCGTAAGGTTGAAGGGATTCAGACAAGGGTTGCGGCAGCCAAGGAAGTGTGTGACCTCATTATCACACAAGCTAACACCCGATTCCAGTTCATAATCATCTGATATTATCTTCTCTTCTGTATCAAGAAAAATTTGAATGCTACAAAAGCTCATTTCCTGAAAATGGCCTAAATGTATGTGTGCAGCTTTTTCTGATGTTCGATAAAGACAAACTAAAAACGGAACTCACTGTTGTATCAGAGACAAGAATTCTTAAATATCAGTGACGCAGTCAAGCTCTTGCAGTTTCTTCTATCTGAGAATTTTCACGCCTCATTTTCAGAAGTTGTGAAATTACTACGCATAGCTATCACCATACCAATGACAAATTCCGAACCAGAACGTTGCTTTTCGTGTTCGAAGAGAGTAAAATCCTATCTTAGAAATACGATGAGAGAAAAGAGACTGACCGCATTAGCTATGTTTTCCATTGTAAAGACTATGTTAAACGACATATCTGATTTTAAAAGAAGATGATTAAAAAGTTTGCGACCTACAAGACAAGGCGCATGGAACTAATCTTTAAATAAGGTAAGTTGCATGGTTTATTTTTGTATGCAGCCCCACTGAATTCAATACCCACGAGCCGCCACTGAGAGTAACACAGCTATACTCCGGATTTTTCCTGAACAGCAAACCTTACAGAATCTTTCTGGAATTACGCTCCTTTTACGGAGAACGGACCCGAAGCCTGAGGCTTATTGTGCTCATAACTTCTATTCTGTGAACGATTGGGTAGCCGAACGGTCGCACTCTTGTACAAGTATAGCACGCCGCACTCCGTTACTCTGATGGAAAATTTTCACGTAAGAGCTACGACTAGGTCTGTGGCGTAAGTGCTAGTGCGAAGGTCTTCCATGCAGACAGCCGGGTTCGATTTCCCGCCAGGTAGTGATGGGATTTGTTGACAAAGCAGACGTTGCAGATATTTTTCTCGAAGTACTCCTGTTTCCCTCTATTATTCCACTAATTCTCTCCACTTCATTTGATCTATCATCAGCAATAGTAAAAACAGGTTGGAGTGAAGTCTTTGAAGTACGGATTTTCGATGCTGATGTGGGAAGGGATTGGTGCTCCGGGGTTTATCAGGCTATTCATGTGCGAATGGGACCTGGCTTTATTAGGGGATGACCCACTTGTCAGCTGACGATGACAGGAAGAGCTTCGGACCCCTGGGGCTTGGCTTATCAGGCTCCTCGTCCGCGAAACGGGACCTGGCTCTATCAGGGGATGAGGCAGGATGACCCACCTGTCAGCATCTGATTCAAGAGTGCCAGCCAAGCATCTGTCGGACTTAACAATCATCGCGTATATAGGAAGCATTTCCAGCCCTCGTAAAACTAAGCCGAGCCAAGGGTCGCTTTCCGATATGATGATCTGCAGTGTCCACCTACTGTCTCTTCGGTACACAAAGGTAGGAAAAACGTGATATACTTGAACAGGACATGCCCTAGACCCCATACATTCCATTGTGCACCCGTTAAGATTTGAATGCGGCGCCTCTTACCAATTAATTACCTTTATTACATCGTTATGTATGAAGCTCGCTGAATCTAGAACGCGCTGCTGCAGAAGATGTGCAGCGCGTCCCTAAGGAAGCTGCAAAAAGTCCCGATCATCTAACTGCAGTGAGTACACGTAACAATCGTGGGAAAATAACATGCTAAACAGAGTTTAATTGTGGCCATTAAAACAACTGAGACAAGAAATGTGTTGACTAAAAGGTATCTTCCTGGAAAGAGATGATTTTAGTTTTGTCTTATATGTCGAAACCAGCAGTTACTCTCTACGTTAATGGAAGTATACGCTAACTAATGAATATGAATGGATTTGAAAAACACAGTCTTATTAAAATTATTAAAAGTAATCTCCAGACCAATCGTGCGCGATTTCGTTGAACAAAAGTATGTTGGGACATTATCACAACCAAGCTTTCGACTTATATTTTCTATTATTAGTTTTAAATTAAAATGTGTTAGGGCTATAAATTGTCATGAAATCCTTATTATTTAAAGAAGCGACCGATCTTTATTTATATGCTAAGGTTCAGAAGGAGAGTATAATTGTCGCCACCTTCCCACGTTATAAAAAGGTTCAAGCTATGTGATGCTTATTAGGCTGACACTGCATATAGTACAAACAATCACTTCTATAAACAAGTCGCAAAACTATTTTATCAACTTTTTATTGCCCACGTGCTTAATTTAAATATGTGCAAGAAAAAATAAGCATCACAATCTAACAGAAACAAGCGACCTTCGACCTGAGGTAATGGATACAATGGCAAACACTGCATCAATAATCAACATTATCCCTGCGGTGGCTGAGTGGTCAGACCTTCAGCCTGTCATGCAGGCGGCCAGGGTTCGAGTCCTGGTCAGGTCTGGGATTTTTCATTTGGAGTGACACTTTTGGCGGACAAAGTCGCAGTTGGGGTCCTCCCGTTTTTCCCCATATTAGGCATTTACATCATTCCGTCACGATTTCTCCATTTCGTTATCATTCCGTAGTATTCCCCGAACGCCGGCTGGCGACACATGGAGGGTGCTAGCCTAGGGACGAGTGGGGCTGCCTGCTCGAAACCTGGATATACAGAGAACCTTAGTGTGGTCAACCGGTGTGGGTTTGGGAATGCGTCACTAGAGGGTTAGCGCAATAGATCTCAACAGGTCGCAGGGCTGGGCCATAGTGCCCCCTCTCTAAATTCCATTCCACTCCAATCATCAACCTTTCTATGAGCTGGTAAGAACTGTACAAATCTTTACAATTGTTCAGTTGATCCGGAGTCTTTTATACAAGGAATTATTTATACGTACCAGCTGTGTACAGAGACCCGCGCCGTGGCGTCGTGGTCTAAGGCATCCTGCCTAGGACTCGCGTTACGGAAAGCGCGCTGGTTCGAGTCCTCATGGGAGAAGAAATTTTCTCATGAAATTTCGTCCAGTGTATGGGACCGGTGCCCACCCAGCATCGTAATGCACTTGGGAAGCTACGATAGGTACCGCAAATCCGGTTTCGCAAACCAGCTATAATGGGTGGGGGGGGGATCATCGTCCTAACCACACGATACCTCCATTCTGGTTGGATGATCGTCCACCTCTGCTTCGACATGTGGACGTGAGGCCAGCAACCGGCTGGTCGGTCTTGACCCTTCATGGGCTGTAGCGCCATGGATTTACTTTACTTTTCCAGCTGTGTACAGAATAACTTATAACGGAGATACATATCACTTTTACAGTATGACAAAACAGAGCAATAGGTGCGTATGCATAAGTGAGTGGTTTTACAATATAAAGTAATCAGTGAAAATAATCAAATTACCTCAGGTCGGTGTTTAACGATCTGTCATTCCTATAAAGTCATGTGTCCACCTCTATTAACATATTCCCTCCGCGCCCTCCATAAAGACTCATTTTACGCGTGACAAGCACAAAAATTCCGTGCAAGAAAGGCTCTAGACCGTCCGATGAGTATTTCCTCTGATGATCTGGCGTTGTGACGATCCAACGTGCGGATCTAGGAGCTGCCTATGAAGAACCTTTCACAGACAACTGCACTCAGCACCAATAAGATGTCTGAATAATAATGTACTAGTAGTAGTAGTTATATGGGAAATAATGGGAGATTCGGTCAATTTCAATATATTATTTTCGTGTTTTCCTGCATGGGCAGAGAAAAGCCATAAAACTGTCAGGCCTGATCGTCTCTGTGTACAAGAGTTGACTCAGATTTTGTTAATTACTGATCATGAAGAATGAATGGCATTCTATTATACCTACATGGGATAGAGCCTCACCAGCCACATACATCACCTGCTTCATCCAGTACACAGCAACATGCAGTAGGTTCCGGCCTGCAAGGTTTTACTGCACATTAATTCACTTCCACAGTCACAGAACGCGAAACAGTTTCACTTTAACTGACAACGAATAATGAAATAAACTACACGCCACTTCTTCCGATATGCCACGCTACTTCTGGCACTCCAACACTTCGTACCGTCTATGACGCTTATATTGTAAGCCTGCAATTACGACATACAGCAATCTCAGATTACAGGCGCACACAAAAATTCTGCTCATCCCTCGACAACTTCTCCAAACATTTCGTTGCACTGCAAACTTCAAGTTACAACAGAAACGAAGAAAACAAAAGAGGGCATGTTTCAATCGAGCGCTCATCACCCACACACACACCCATGTGCACACACTAGTTCACACATGAATACACCACGATGCGGACTGAGGTTCATTATTGTGGAAGACCGCGTTGAGAGGAGAGAGGAGCATCGTCATGACTACCAACACTCCCTCTCCTATATTATTTTCTCGTTTTTTTATTTCATCCTTCTTATGGTTGCGTGGTACGACCAACTACTCCGAAGAAGGAAATGCCAAGCATACAAGGAGGAGGAGATAGACGTGCAGAAGGATGTTACACTGGAGGACGGGGCAATAGGCGGGCCGAGTGTTGAAGATGTTTCCAACTTCCTTTAAATATCCTTTTTTATTCCTTTTCCTGTATGGCTTGTCTTTTTTTATTCCTCCTTGCTCTTCCTTTTGTTGGGTTTCTTTTATACATACGACAAGAGATGTTCGGCGTTGCTCCGCCCGCCCGGCCTCTGCGCGGCGGAAGACAGACAGAGATGCTCGCTGCAGGCGGTACAAGAACCGGTCCTGCTTGGTGCTCACCCGTAGTCGGTGTCACTCCGTCTCCATTGCCGACTACTCGAATTAAAAATCGGTGCAAACTATTTTGCACATCAAACGCTTCATTCTTATACATTTTCCATGCAAAGCAGTCTTGAACCGTCAGTTCTCTCAGGTCAAAACTTACTGACAACCACTTTGCATTATTACACATTTCATCCTTAAACTTAGACTCATGGTTCTTAGACCACTATAAGGCTAATCCAAATTAGACGTCACTGCGGTACAGTTTAGAGCGGAAGTATGGTGAGCGCTATTTAAATATTCTGATTTAGAGAAAAAAATAAAAAAATAATTTTAGGAACTACACTACCGTAATTTAAAAATCGTGATTCTAATATAGAGAACAAGTATTCGGTTTAAACTAAAAACCATTGAGATATGCGTCAACTGCAAAAATATTTGGAATTTACTCATTTCCTGACTGACACTTCACTTTTGAGTATTATACTAACAAGACGATATTGTTTGCGGTGAATTTAACCTCGTATAGCCTGTACATCTGAATTCAGCAAGAATAAAATTATTAACAGAATCTACAATTTTATTGTTATGTTTATTTATTTCCTATTTTTGTCGCGAATTCCATTGTCTCGCGTTTCTCTAAGTGTGACTTGTGCCCTCCTAGCTTTGTCTGCACTCTGATCGATGTTCACATAAATGTGTACAAACTCAGGAGTGCTTCAGGAAATATACTAAATAATTATTGTTAATAATAATTCCCGGTTCGTCATAGAAGCTATAGTGTTCATGAACTTCAGCAAATACCAATTAGAATTCTGCCATCTTTTATAACCAAATTATATTAGTAATGCATTGAGAGCAGAGCATCTTTCGTTAGTATTGCTTTTCTTCTGCCTAGAGAGCAGAGCATCTTTCGTTAGTATTGCTTTCCTTCTGCCTAGAGAACATAGCATCTTTCGTTAGTATTGCTTTCCTTCTGCCTAAAGAACATAGCATCTTTCGTTAGTATTGCTTTCCCTCTGCCTAGAGAAACAGCATCTTTCGTTAATATTGTTTTTCTTCTGCCTAGAGAGCAGAGCATCTTTCGCTAGTATTGCTGTCCCTCTGCCTAGAGAACAGAGCATCTTTCGTTAGTATTGATTTCCCTCTGCTTAGAGAACAGAGCATATTTCGTTAGTATTGATTTCCCTCTGTCTAGAGAGCAGAGCATGTTTCGTTAGTATTGATTTCCTCTGCCTAGAGAGCAGAGCATCTTTCGTTAGTATTGCTTTCCCTCTGCCTAGAGAGCAGAGCATCTTTCGTTAGTATTGCTTTCCCTCTGCCTAGAGAGCAGAGTATCTTTCGTTAGTATTGCTTTCCCTCTGCCTAGAGAGCAGAGTATCTTTCGTTAGTATTGCTTTCCCTGTGCCTAGAGAACAGAGCATCTTTCGTTAGCATTGCTTTCTCTCTGCCTAGAGAGCAGAGCATCTTTCGCTAGTATTGCTGTCCCTCTGCCTAGAGAACAGAGCATCTTTCGTTAGTATTGATTTCCCTCTGCTTAGAGAACAGAGCATCTTTCGTTAGTATTGATTTCCCTCTGTCTAGAGAGCAGAGCATGTTTCGTTAGTATTGATTTCCTCTGCCTAGAGAGCAGAGCATCTTTCGTTAGTATTGCTTTCCCTCTGCCTTACGTCTTTAACATAAGCATCTGATGTACAGTGTAGGGAGCAAATTCGGAAATTCGTAATGTTGACTTTATTCTTCCTGCTATACTTTTTCACCCACACTCCATTTCAGATGCGAACGAATTCGGCTTTGCTCGAAACCATTCTGACACACCACTAAATTACCAACCAGAAGCAGACAAGTAGCAGTATGTTGAAAATATATATGATTTGTTACTTTAAAATGGCCATAAAGTTACTTCTATTTGTAAATCTGTGATTGATTCGTTATCATTTTCTTAGTTCAACTATTCCCGCAGAGAAGTGTGGAATGAAGTAATTAATGTAAACATTTCCTGTAAAGTTCAACTAAAAATGCAATTCAACACCCTTTATGACCCTGTACTTGCTATTGTAAGGGAACAGAGGTTTAGACATGACGTCTGCAAACCTTCAACAGGTCGCAAAGACACCAAAAGAATATACTGTGTTTCAAAATAAAAAATTAACATGGTACACATCCTTTGATAGTCAAAACCTCAAAGTTTCAAGTTATAAGCTACTATTTTTGTTGTCACGGATGACATTTTTTAAAAATGGCAATGGACATTATTTAAATTGCAATTACTTATTTAACGTCCACGTTTTAATAATTACAAAAGCTGTTCAGACACGATGAGACGAGACAGCAATAACGGAACAATGTTGAAAAGATAATGAGATGAGGAATAGACATACTTGGCGAATATGCCCCAGAATTCTGAGAGGAACGTCATGCCATGTTCAAAAATGAAGTTTATTATATAGAAAGTATAACTAGGCTGTATAAAAATAAATTTCACATTTTCCTAATATTTGATGCAGAAACTGTCTTTCCATGCCTCTATGGATACCATTTTGTTCTAACTCCTTGGGTAATGTTGATGCGGCTGGAAAGCAAAGAACGGCGGTGTTTGTTTCTGAATCGCGTCGGCAAATTAAAGGTACCTTGCCATGAATTAATGCCTTTAAATCTGAAAATAAGAGTACCGTATATTAATAGATAATACTACAAATTACAGCATCTTTGAAAAATCCTGTCCTTACTACGATTCAAACTAATTCATATTTGAAAGAACGGTCCCCTCCGTAACACTCGACTGCATTAAAACAATATGACTCAAGACACCGGCTAAGTTACACGGTTCTAGTATGCAAGAAGAAGAAAAAGAATAGGAGGTTATACGTGATGTTGTCTCTGATACCTAGCAAATACAATAGTTTGTGCATTTAACATGAAAAATGTTTAAGTCTATATTCAACCAAATTTATATATAGGCCTAGGAAGTATCTAGTCATTCAAATTTATTTTATAATAATTTTGCACGGTATTGAAAAGTGTGTGAAAAATAAATAAGTAATTAGTAACATATATATATATATATATATATATATATATATATATATAGTTATTTTAACTGGAAAGGAGTACAACTATATTCTTCAGTGTACGACTATATGTTAGAGATCGTTAGATAGTCTATCTCTGCGTCAATAATCTGGCAACCCTGGTAAAGATAGTGTCTATACATGACTGAGCCTGGTGTGGTGTGAAGATTTTACGAAATCTGACAAATTTTCCAATAAAATGTTTGAGTAAATCTGCATACAACAATTTATTAATTTATGCGTAACTTAGCGGCTTGGGAACATACTGCACGGTTCGTATAATTATTTCTTCACACAGTTTTAAAAATTGTTAGAATAGATTTCGTGTTTATTCTCATTTTGTGTCCTTTATTTCAAATTAAGATCTCTTATATTTAATTTGCATAATTCCTGGATCAACTGATTTCGTACCTACTGAATATGAACAAAATCCGACCAATAGTTTAGAAGAAATCGCTGTACACAGACAGAAGTATGTCAAAACTATCTTTTCGTCATCAGGGAACGTTACTAACGCACATGTCCGCGAAAATCTCTCAATCACGTTTTGCAGCATCGCAATACTTTCTCTATACTTCGTATTATGAGAAATAAAATGGCGTGACGATAATGGAGTCCGGCACAAATTCATGGCCTAGTTTGCTATTAAGTCCACAATATATACGCAGCTATGACTGGGAAATTTTAGCAGCACACAATGCTAACATATGTGTAACTATGTTTAAGTTGGTAGCTATAGTTCGTCAGGCTATCGTAAAGCAGCATACAATGCTAAGGTGTGTGTAACTATGTCTAAGTTGATAGCTATAGTTCATCAGACTATCGTAAAGCAGTATACAATGCTAAGGTGTGTGTAACTATGTCTAAGTTGGTAGCTATAGTTCATCATCATCAGACTATCCATCGTATAGCAGTATACAATGCTAAGGTGTGTGTAACTATGTCTAAGTTGGTAGCTATAGTTCATCAGACTATCGTAAAGCAGTATACAATGCTAGAGTGTGTGTAACTATGTCTAAGTTGGTAGCTATAGTTCATCAGACTATCGTAAAGCAGCATACAATGCTAAGGTGTGTGTAACTATGTCTAACTTGGTAGCTATAGTTCATCAGACTATCGTAAAGCAACATACAATGCTAAGGTGTGTGCAACTTTACACCGCGCCTTCCCCTTTTTGTTTCCTTACTAAAATGTTTTTGCACTTCAACATACGGGGGCATGGAGATGACATGGTCAGTGCACTATTATAATACCAAGTGAACCGTCAGAACGATTAGCTAACCGCACGAAACATCACAAGAAGGAAAACCGCAAACGGCGTGACGTCACCGCACGTTTACATTCCTCGCAGAAGCTTCGACAACGGGTTCGCGGGCAGCGGAATTGACTTTCCTGCAGATGATGGAGACTGGAACAAGAGAGTAAGACACAAGCCACATTACTTAGAAATTTGGGTGCAGACGGGGATAGGATGAATATCTAGGTTATTCGAAACTTGTGTATGAATATTATATACTCGAAATCGTAGCTAGGCCTAGTTGAGAACAAACAAATATCTCCCCTCCTTGACAAGCTTTGTATAAAAATGTATGTAAGAAGTAACATTTCGGTTACTTGAATTCTTGACAAAATGAATTAAGTACGTCGTCACAGCAACAGCTATTTGGAATCCTTGTATTGAAATAAAGGAAAACTGCGTTTATACCATAGCAATTTCAGAAGAAACATTTCGGCTACTTAAAATAATAATGCGCGAAATCTTGGAAATCTGAAAGAATAATAATAATAATAATAATAATAATAATAATAATAATAATGATAATAATAATAATAATAATAATAATAATAATATTATTATTATTATTATTATTATTATTATTATATTCAAGAATCCCAAAAATTATGATGCAGTATAAACCTAGAGGACATCGTCGACCAGGAAGACCTTTTAGAAGACTGCTAGATGGGGCCGAAACAGGTCTACAGAGGCCTAATTCGTGAAGGATGATGATGATGATGATAAAATTATATATTATTATTATTATTATTATTATTACTATTATTATTTCCACTATTCGACATTTATTTTCTTTTTTAGTAATATCTGAATCATCAATTTTAACTGTTTCCAGCATGAAAACTATGCACGAAGCCTTAGAAACTTGCATAAAAAATAACGTACACTTCAGTTACTAAAATGATTTATAGCAAAACTACATGCGGAACTATATAAGAACATTACACCTACTTGAAATCACATGTTGATCAAAATCTTTGTTACCAAAGCGCAATGCGAAAATCAATTTGAGAACTAAGAGCTTCTCAGCTATTTGAAATGTTTGTATCAAAACAAGAAATTGTGTAGAATACATCATATGAGAGAGTTGCTTAATATAAAACACTTGCGAAATGTCGAATTTTATGATCACACAATTTATTATCGTGACATTATAGACATCAGCCTGTCATGATACAGGGTAGTTCAAGACGTCAGATAGGCCTAGACGTCGATTGTAGATAGAAGGTAAATAAATCTCCACTTCTCCTGACGGGAATCGATTCTAGGACTATTAACCAAGTAGATATATGGTAGTAGCCTATTCTAGAAACAGACGGATCGGAGAGAAATGATAATGTAAAATTCCAGGTAGTTTTATTTAAGGGCAATTCGAGCAAAAGATATGCAAGTTCGATCCTGCACACGTTATAAACAAAGCGTATTTGTATCAGGTTTTCTTCGAGTTCTTTTCCATTCGTATTTATTTTCTACTATTAATAAAGTCTATAGATATTTTTTCTTTATACTAAAACGATAATTCTCTAAGAAGCAGTTCTTGTATATAAAATTACTCATAACAAAAGTTTAATCTGAGACTGCTCGTTCCCAAGAAAAACAATGAAACAGTACGTTACATCAGCGAACCCAACACACTGCAAATGGAATTATGTCAACAATTTAAAGAGAAAAAGATTATAATCAAGACGCACGCACACACACATATATATAATTCATTCACTCATTTAGTGTTCTGCCCAAGGGCAGGTCTTTCACTACAAACCCAGCTTTCTCCAATCTTTCGTAATTTCTGCCTTCCTCTTTGTTTCCTCATATGATCCATATATATTGACGTCGTCTATCATTTGATAGATATATTATATTATATTATATTATATTATATTATATTATATTATATTATATTATATTATATTATATTATATTATATTATATATACCATGTATATGTAATATATTGAGATAGTGGTTTATTTTCTTATGTAGTTTACAATTTCACAAGAACAGTAAAACTACACCGTAATGTCACACCATAAAGCACATCTTCATTTCTCGAGCTATATGGAGATTTTATATATTAGCTTCGATTAACTAATTAACGAAAATAAATTTAAGGAAAAAAACTTACATCTCTACCATTCTCGGTGGCCAATAAGCAGGGGCAGGTATTTTTGGAAATTAATTTCATCATTTGTGTTTTTTAATATTGGTGTCGGCGGAGATTGTTGGAGATTGATTTGTACTTTTGGCGGAGATTATTGGAAATTTTAGAAAATACAATTATTTTGGAATGGGAGTATTAACTCAGTATGAACATTACTTTCAAGCCTCAAACAAGCAGTATAAGGATAGATAATTTGATGACAACCCAGAGCAAGTCAACGGTTAAACGAAATTGGAAAAAACAAAATATGTTCACATACGCTACTTGGAATGTTAGAGGGATCAATCATAAAGAAGAAGAACTAGATGAAATATTGAATAAAAAGCAGATTAAAATAGCAGCAATAACAGAAACAAAAAAGAAACTAAAAGGTACAACTGAAACAAAAAACTACATAATCATATATATTGGTGTTAATAAGAAGACAAGAGCACAGGCCGGAGTAATGATTTGGATTCATAAATCAATAAAAAACAAAATAAACAATTATACATACTGGAATGAAAGAATATTAGAAGTACAACTCCAGATAGGAAGAGGCAAACTAACTTTCTTTAGTCTTTATGCTCCAGAGGAAGGAAGAGTTGAAGAAACTGAATTGTTTTATGCCCAGTTGCAAGAAATTTTGAATAAAGTAAATAAAAATAATTACATATTATTAGCCGGAGATTTAAACGGTAGAATAGGCAACATCGAAATAAAAAATACCATAGGAAAATTTGGAGAACCTACCATAAACAATAATGGAGAAAAAGTAAGAGATTTTGTATTATACAATGAAATGAAAATCATGAATTCATTTTACAACCATAAAGATATTCATATGTATACATGGTCAGCACGTGGCTCAAAATCTATCATAGATTATTTTATAGCAAATAGAAAATTATCCGAATTATTTTTAGATGTCAAGGTCTTCAGAGGAAGTGACATTGGATCAGATCATTACCTTGTATTAGCAAAAGTGAGATATACACCAAGATGGCTACATTTAACAAAGATAAATTCCCCCAAAAAAGAATTAATGCGTTACAAAATTAGATTAATCCATGACGACAGTGTACGCTGGCTTTATCAAAAAAGACTTGAACAAAAAATGTTAGAAATACCTGAAGATGAAGACATTCACAAAGAATGGGAAAATATTAAAACTCAAATATCACAGGCAGCCACGGAGAGCATCGGAAAATATAAGGCTTTCACACAAAAGAAAAAATTAAGATCTTGGGATGATGAAATTAAGGAGATCATAAAAAATAAAAATATAGCTTATAGAAAATACCTTCAAACAAAATCCGTTAATGATGAAATAGATTATAAACATAAAAGGGCGATAGCTAACAGAGAAATTAGAAAACGACACAGGCAATCATGGAAAGAGTTTATATCTTGTTTAGAAACTGACATTTATAAAATGAAACCCAATACATATAAAATTTAAAATACATGAACAGAGACATAAAGGAATCCGCCAAGATAAACCCTTGCCCCAAAATAGAAACATTCCTAGACTTTTACAAAAACTTATGGAACAATCCTACTTTTGATTCAAAATTCTGGGACACAAAAAACCCAGTTGAACAATGCATTACAAAAGAAGAACTACAAGAAGCATTAAAGAAGACGAAAAATAGTAAATCACCTGGAGAAGATAACCTAAATTCAGAATTGTATAAATATGCAGGAGATCTATTTCAAGAAAGATTACTAAGATTTCTAAACAGAATATATCTGACTGCCACTTTACCGGAAGAATGGAAAAATAGTGTAATTATTCCCATATATAAAACAGGAGATAAACAGAATGTTGAAAACTATAGAGGGATTAGTATCCTCAACACATGTTATAAGATATTTAGTAGGATTTTAAATGAAAAATTAAAAAAAACATGCTGAAACTTTCCTTCTGGAGTGTCAAAATGGCTTTAGAAAAGGAAGATCATGTGTAGATCCATTATTTAGTATCAAACTATTGTTGGAAAAAAGAAGAGAATTTAATTTAGAAACCCATATAGCTTTTATTGATTTTGTGAAAGCTTTTGATAAAGTCCGAAGAGACCTTTTATTCGACATATTACAAGAAAAAAATATTCCAAATTTGCTATTCCAAAATATAATAGAAATCTACACGGACAGCAAAATAAGTGTCAAAATAAATAACTGTATATCCGAAAGAAAATTAGTTAATAATGGAGTTCGACAAGGTTGTCCACTATCACCAACTTTATTTAATATTTATATAAATGAAATTATTTTAAAATGGAACCAAATCTACACATCAGGAATCAAAATAACCAGTGCTCTAACATTAAATACCTTACTCTATGCCGATGATCAAGTCATAATTTCCAATTCAGAGGATAATTTACAAAGAGGATTGTATACATTAAATGAAATATTAAAAGATTTTGGGATGGAAATTTCAGCACAAAAATCAAAAGTAATGGCATTTTTAGGACAAGACCCAGTGAGAAGTAAGATAATACACAATAACCAATGCCTCGAACAAGTGCAAAATTTCAATTATCTGGGTTGTGAAATATCTTATCAAAATGAAAAAGATGTGAACAAGAAAATTACCAAATTTACACAAATTCTAGGAATAATAAACAATACATTAAAAGCTAAATTAGTACAAAAATCTACAAGAATAAAAATATATAATACACTAGCATTACCCACCCTTCTATACGGAAGCGAGATTTGGACATTAAAGAAAAAAGACATGAACAGAATCAAAGCAACGGAAATGAAATTTTTCAGGAGAACAGCAGGATATACTCTTTTAGACCGAAAAAGGAATGAAGAAATTTTAGAACAATTAGAAGTAGAGTCAGTAGAAGAAAAAATCACCAGATACAAATTCAATTGGCTAGATCATGTAAGAAGAATGGAAAATTCAAGAATCCCAAAAATTATGATGCAATATAAACCTAGAGGACATCGTCGACCAGGAAGACCGTTAAGAAGACTGCTAGATGGGGCCGAAACAGGTCTACAGAGGCCTAATTCGTGAAGGATGATGATGATGATGATGATGAATATTACTTTCCAAATAATTAACATTAAAGGTGCGGTATAGCCAATAGACAATATTTGTTGGATTTACACTGTATTTAACACACATTCATTAAACAAATTTCAGCCCTCAAATTAACAGTTTCAAATTATTAGTGAAATGTTGAATTCCCCGTCTTTTGAGTTCACTAATGTAATCAGAACGCCTAGAATACCATGTAATGTAGCCTACTTGGATATATAACAAATTCAAGTGAAAAAAAAAATCCGAAAAAAACTCAGAATATGAAATTCGCTATAAAACGACGCAATAGTAATAATTCGCGAATATGTTCATATTTCGCTATTAGAACTCTATTTCGCGATTTGTCGCGATTGTTTTATCCGCATATTATTAATCAGAATCACTTAATTCGTAAAGATTAGTAAAAATTTATTGTATATCTATTATGTCGTGATTTTCGCGATCTCCATAAATATCCGGCCCTGCCAATAAGGTATGAAATAAATATCAGCTTGAAGACGTTCAGGTTGATAACCTCAGCCCAGAAATAAAAAAAAAGTTGTAGGAATTAATCTACCTTCAAAAATTAAATAAAAAGAAAATATTCTTAAGCTCCTATGTCCGATTAGAGAATTTCTACTCACTGTCTTTTAATAAAATACTTTCAACTTTATTGATGTTATCGTTGTCGAAAGATGAAGTGACAGACAAGAAGAAATTTTGCAAGGAATCATGTAGGCCTACGTACTTCACGGAAAGACTAAAGGAATCACAAATAAAAAAAACTAAGAAAACAAAAGAAATAAAATGAGAAGGGAAGAAAAGATAAAAATTGAAAGCAAATAGATACTATGCAAAAAAGAAAGGAGCGAAGAAACGAGGGAAGAATGAGGCAAGAACAAAATATAAGTAACTAAACTAATAAAATTAATAAATGATATGTAAATAAACAGACATTTTAAAGTCCCATTTACAATGAAAATTAAACATACTGTAAACGTAACATAAACATAGAAGGTACCAAATATCTTTGGGGTTATGTTTATGTTCCCATCGTGAATGATGGATGGTATGCCAATTTTGATTTTACGGTAACGTTTACATTCCTAAGTTAATGTTTACGTTATGTTTAACTTTAATTGTGAATATGTCTTTCCTCTACTCTTCTTTCCTTTATGATTTTGAATCAGATACATAGTGGGGAGTTCGGTTGCGTTCTGCGCCATGTTCAGTATATAAACAGCAATTTATGATGTAACTTTCAGTTGTTTTCGTTATAAAGGCAGAACTGTTAAACCGAAAATCTAGTTGGCATGTCAGATGGAACCCGCGTTGTGCTATAAGAGTGCTCTCTCATGCTTCTATTAGCAAACCCCGAGACATAAGACATTTCTAATGCAACGCAAGACATCATATTCTCGTTAGTGGCTTCAATGTATCGCTGCGTGCGACTCCTTGAAGATGCTGATTCGACGTCACCTATAAAAAGTCTTACTTACACGCGTTTCTATCGCACAGCAATATTTTTGATTGCTTTCCTGTTCAAACAGGCTCTTCAAATTATCTTCCTGTTGAAATAGCTCAAGGAGAGGGGAGTCACTACCACATCCGGTGGGAGAATTCTTGTTTCTTTTCTCCACACATAAACGGGTTTGCATATCCGCTTGAACTCTGGCCGACAATGCTGGTTGAGTCCAGAGAGAAACTGCGAGAGCAAGGGAAAAGAAGGAAAAGAAAAGTAAATATGTAAACAGGAAAGAGGACTGGAAGAAATAAAAAAAAAGATAACGAGGAAGACGGAGAAAAAACGAGGACGGAAAAGGAAAACAATGAAAAGAGTAAAAAGACAACGAAGGGAAAGAAAGAAAGAAAGAAAGAAAGAAAGAAAGAAAGAAAGAAAGAAAGAAAGAAAGAAAGAAGAAGGATTCATTCAGAGTGAATTTGAATGATTATAGACAACAAAATAAATAAATTAAATTCATGAATAGAAAGAAAAGAAATTAGAAAAATGTAATGATAAAATATAAAGCAAAAATGGAAAGAAGTAAGGAAGAAGTAGGAAGTAACATAGGATGAAACTAGAAAAAGGAAGCAAACAAAGAAGATACAGTACGTATAATGCTCTCTTGTTTTACATATTTTCAAAGCCTGCTAATTTCTAAATATGGCCCGATTATTTATTTCTCCATCGTTTTTATACATAGGTCTCTCTCTCTCTCTCTCGCTGTTATTTATACTCGCTTTAACATCTTTGGTCATATCGCGAGTTACTCTTTTGGTTGAAATCCGAAGGCCTGTGTACTATTGTTGAGACTAGTTCTATTGTTGTGAACTAGATGGCGACTGTATATGTATTACTGATTTGTTATGAATATGATTTCGGTGATGAATTTTTTATTTTATTGGGTTATTTTACGACGCTGTATCAACATCTCAGGTTATTTAGCGTCTGAATGAAATGACGGTGATAACGCCGGTGAAATGAGTCCAGGGTCCAGCACCGAAAGTTACCCAGCATTTGCTCGTATTGGGTTGAGGGAAAACCCCGGAAAAAACCTCCACCAGGTAACTTGCCCAACTTGCTCCGACCGGGATTCGAACCCGGGCCACCTGGTTTCGCGGCCAGACGCGCTGACCGTTACTCCACAGGTGTGGACTCGGTGATGAATGAGGCCGGTGATATTCAGGGATGTTGTGACCCGAATTTCCTGGCATTTGCCTTACGGTTGAGGAAAAACCCTGAAAAACCTCAACCAGGAAATTCAACTCGACAGGGAATCGAACCTGGGTCTTCTGCGTAAGAGACCAGCATGCTGACCCCTATACCACAGAGGTGGTCGTAGGTTTCTTACGGCAATGTTAAACTTCTATAGGCCCTATCCTACATCTAGGAAACACACGATATGTAGCCTACATAACTGCCTACACATGATTTAATTTTGCTTTCTTCCTTTTTTCTGACGCCAGACATCCGTGACTTGGAAAGAGTGCTATGTTGTGTCTGGTAAACACTGGAAATTATGTGGAAGAAGCCGTAAGTAATTTTTAGATATAACACTGAAAAGACATAAAAGACTGTATAATCTCGGGACCCGAGTTCGAGGTCTTTAATAATACACCTGACGTCAATTCTTCGAAATAGTGACGCTCATACTCGTATTTGGACGCACAGCGCAGCTTCTCGGAAGCGCCGTTTCCAAGAAAGCTTCTCTCGATGTGTATACATATTAACACTTCCAATCGACATGATCTTTGGCACATTAACGCATGACTAACAAATTGTAGTCCTGTATTCGTAGGATTCCGAATCCTAAGACTATTAGTGGAACATTTAACACACTAAGGCAAACTGGGTCCACTCCCCAGTATTCGTATCCAGTATGAAAGACGTCAACAACACGATGTAGCAGAAGAAGAAAACATTTTCAACGCTGTGCAACGCAGTCCTCGAATTTCAACAAGACATGTAGCTCGGCGACTCGGTGTTACTCAGTCAGAGGTATGGAGGACATTACATGTAAATGAACTGTATCCGTATCATCTTCAACAAGTGCAACATTTAGAGCCACTCGACCTATCGTGTCGAGTTCTGCACCTGGTTAAACGGAAATGATAGAGAGTTTTACCGCTGTATTATGTTCACTGAGGAGTCGCAATTCACACGGGACAGCTTTAATAACTCACGCGTACATGAATGGCCAGATATTAACCCTAAAGGCACGGAGAAAACCAATTTTCAACATCACATGTATGATGATCAGCTAATACATACATAGTGTTCTGCCCAAGGGCAGGTCCTTCACTGCAAAGCCAGCATTATCCAATCTTTCTTATTATCTGCGTTACTCTTAATATTCGCATATGACCCATGTATATAGGTATCTTACTAACAGCTGATAGAAGCATTCATATTACCCGGAAATTTAAATGGTGACATGTACCTACACTTTCTACAAAACGAATTGCTACAATTACTAGACGATGTTCCTCTTGCAACGAGACTACGTGTGCATTTCCAATTTGATGGGGCGCCTGCTCATTTCACCTTGCCGTGAGATATCATCTAAACGAGTATTTTCCACACCGTTGGATTGGTCGCGGAGGTCCTTATCCCTGGCCAGCCAGGTCCCCAGGTTTGATACCCCTTGATTATTGCTTATGAGGGTGGATGAAAGATCTTGTGTGCCAGTGTTCATTATGGACGACGCAGCAATCACCAGGAATAGGTCTGATAAGTTAAGGTGTGATTCGCAAGAAGCGATTAGAGCCGTGCGATTCAGTCGCATTTAGGACCCACGTTTATTAGAAATGTTCTCTTCCTTCGATAATTACACCTGTCAGAATATTGAATGTTTTTTTATGGAAATCACACTGAGCATACACTATGCTGTTGATGAACAATACTCATATCTCGGAAGATATTAATTTTAGGACCCATGTTTATTGAACTTTTTTCTTTTGATGAATGCTATCATCTATATAGCCTACTATTTTACAGGAAATCACAGCAAGCGACTCCTATGATGAAGATGAACAAATACTTACATCTGGATATATGTTAATTTTAGTATCCATGTTTATTAGACTTTGTTTTCTTGTTTTGATAAATACTACCATCTCCAAAAAATATGCTTTTTTAAATGCTCTGTATACATCTGTATATGTTAATTATGTTACTAGGTGACTGTATAAACAGGTTTTAGAAAATAATGATTTCGTGTTCAAAATGTAATATATTAAAATAGTTCGTTGAAAGAAATGCGCCAGGAAAAAGAGTAAGTTTTTACATAGATATTCTGATTAGTTAGAAAATGAAATTATTTTCCTCAAAAAGTTTGTAGCCTAACTAATAAAATCAGTTTCAACTGGCATTACTTCCATAGCGTCTGTTTCAGATGTTGGAAGACCCAAAAAAATCTTTCTAAGAAGCGTAAAACTGTTAGTTCTTTTACAGAACAGTTTTCAGAAAAAGAGCTGTTGCTTGCAACAGAAATGCCCCTCACATTTACTGGGAAAAGATATGCAGCTACTGTTCTGGGGAAGAAATTCAGCTGTTTCATTGGCATTAAAGAATTTAACAAGTATGCTCCATATAATACTAATGTGCATATGCGTCTCTGTCCATAAGATTTTAATTCATGAAGGTCAAGTCATTGAATCTGTCATTTTGCCAACCCGCATGTCACCTGAAAAGGCACAAGAAGCGGACTCCATTATATGATATCTCACACTGCAGCCACACCATTTGTGCCAAAAACAGTGAGAAGCCTATTATAAAAACCAAGTAATGCAATAATGAGAAGTTAGCAGGGACAAAAAGTGTTTCAAGAAGAGGAAGAGGCGGAGTTAACGGAAGAAGAATATTGCGAGATGAATTATTTAATAAGATTCGGGTAATATAAATTGACGTTAGACACTTCAATAATTATTTCTCGCTAGATTTGAGTTCTGGCCCACTATGGCGGTGGGGGGGTTGCATCACTAACTTTCTACAAGAATATCAGTTCAAGGAGGCATGCTCAGCGTAGGGTAGGGTAAAAAACAAATACACTTATTTAAATGCACCAATAAAATAAACGCAATACAAGCAGAAAATATACGCCGTTAGAAGCATAAGATAGGCACACGCGTTCCTTACTCACAGAGAATAAATTATGTTTTCTGGAAATACGGTAGGGTGGAGTGCTATTCTACGCATGCGCAGAATCTTTCTTTCCTGTCAGCGTTCTTCTCTCTCATATTACTAACGGTCGGAGAACACACACTAGGAAAATACGTAAAAAAAGTATTATAGTTTAGGCCTAGGCGTATTTTATGAGGAAGTTCAATTAAATTTGTTGGGTATTTTCTTCATAATTTTGAGTGGTTTCAAGAGAACAATCTACGTAGTTTCGGAGAAATCTGCCACCACGTTAGTGCAATTCCTAATCTCATGCAACAATCGGAAGCAAATAACTTGTGTGTGAATTGGATCTGTTTAAACAGTAAGCCGCATTACTTGGCTCAAGATTGCAGCAATGGAGCATTTAGCGTTCAGTATTAATGTTAGTGTTCAGGAACCGTAATAAGAAACTAATATCGTGTTGCAACATAGAGCATTTTGTGAATGTGTAAAGACATAAACAGATTGTTGCAAGATTTAGGTCATAATTCTGATCCTGAGGAGTGGAGACTAGTCTCAAAGCAGTTCTTTTGCGCAATGCAAACAAAATATCTTCCATTATATTATTCTTGCACATTTCATGCAACTGGAGGAAACGAAAACACGACTATAATCTCATAGGCGGAATTATGAGGGAGCATGGGGGGGGGGGGAGACTGCTCCCCCCGAACTTGTCTCAACTATTTTTTTTTTCAATTAACGTTAGAAAATATTGAATTAAAAAGATCTTTTTTTGCTTTTGTTTATGATTAAGTTTCTGTGCTTAAATTGATGAAATAATATCTTCAGATCATGTGTCTGGACTATAACATTTATTTCAAATTTCTGAATGTATAAGAATTGCTATACCTCATTTGAGGAATAGAAGCACTGTAATGTTTCTTTTGTTAAGCCTGTACTCATGTGTTAGAGGTCTGAAGGTGTTTAGGCAGCCACTTGGAGAATTAATATGAATAACATACGGTACTGCACAACAATGCAGAAAGAAATAAAGTGATCCCGGTATAATGTGTGAACTTAAAGGCGAGATTAAATAAAATAGAGTTTACATTTCATATTATGATATCTTCAGGAAGGTAAACTTCATATAAAAACGTTTCTGTTAGCACTGTTACGTACTTTTACTGATGTATGCATGTGTTTTTATACGAGAGAAAAAAGAGGGAGATTGCTTTAAGTTATATCCTATTATAAACTCAGTCCGAAACATCGCGGATATGGATGTAACACTGTAAGAAACGTGCCCCCGAAAATACCTTCATTAAATGATCATATCCCGATATACTGTACCACGGTCAAGCTATAACAGGGGGAGAAGGTAAATGATGTCCCCCATAACCTCGTTATATAGGGATTCTGTGGTTTTGCTTTGCCCTCCCTCCAAGGAAACGGTTTTCTCTCCGCCTATGTATAATCTTGAACTTATTCAAATAAGACGAAAGCATAGGTGAAGAGTGTTTCTTGTGATAGGGAACCCGGACTCTTCTATCTCAAATTGAAGAATGTGATCCCAAAACGCGTTCAGTCCATTTTTATGAAAGGACTACGCTAGCTTTTCTTTTTACGAACTGAGCGAGTTTTCACGTGATATGCACAATAACAAGAACTTCTAGACAAGGATTGGCGTTGTTTTGAAAGAAAAGAAGCTTAAAATGTAATGATAGAGGTCTCAAAAAATATATAGTATTGTATTTATAAATAATAAAAAAGGGCAAATGATTTGAAAGAGTTTTGGAATCACACTCTTCAATTACTGATTTTAATATACATTTTGTCAGAAACTACTGGATTACAGTAATCAAATTTTTATAGTTTGTTCCTGGCACTTTTAACGTTACTTTAACAGGGGCTTTTGGAAAATGTTCATTAATCTCCAAGTTATGAATTTATTTATATAACGAAAATTTGAGTATTATTTTTTGTTAAATTTGTAGGCTTAATTTCTTCGTAAATTTAAATGTCATGAAATGCTAGTATTAAGTATTGAATGTTCCCTGAAAGTTTGAAGCAATTCTGACCCGTAGAAACTGGGAAAAGGTGCATTTTAGACAGAAAAATAGCTTTCATAATGTTTAGTACATCGCAGCTGCATATTATATATATATATATATATATATATATATATATATATATATATATATATATATAATGTATTTATTTATATTTAGAAGTGAGCAGTAATGTACATAATGTTTCATATAACCTTGAACAGAAAAAAAATTAGACAATATAATGCGAAAAAAAAAATTCATTATTTACAAGATCCTCAAAAGCAAACACTTTACTAAGTTCGGCTGGCTGGTTTGTACCAATCCATATAGCAAGGGGAGAAGGGAAAAGAGGATAAAAGGAGAGGCAGAAGAATAAGGGAAAGAAAAGTGAAATGACCTGAAATGAGATGGACAAAAATGAGCAGAAAAGAAACAAAATAAAAGGACTAAAGAGAAACACAAACAAGAAAGAAACGTGAGGAATAACAGAAGAACAAAAGGAAAATGAGGAAACGGGACGTAAAGAAAAGGGAGAAACTGTACGAAGATAATGAATACAGAGATAGAAGAGCTT
This sequence comes from Periplaneta americana, assembly GCF_040183065.1. Classification (NCBI taxonomy): domain Eukaryota; kingdom Metazoa; phylum Arthropoda; class Insecta; order Blattodea; family Blattidae; genus Periplaneta; species Periplaneta americana. The sequence continues at coordinate 120,280,872 of NC_091121.1, read as the reverse complement.
AAATCGGAGAAGAAAGAGAAAAGACTTGGAAACTGAGCAGAAGAAGAATGACTAGTAAGAGGAGAATCAGCAGAAAGACAAAAGTGCAAAAAGAAATGAGGAGATGAGGAAGATTTTCCTCAATTACAAACTTGACATTTTATTATTTAACACGGTTCGGAACTGATATCGACCCTTGTACCTATCATGCATTGAGGCACGAGTCTAGAAGAGTAGCAGTGACGTCATCAAGGCCCGCACCAGAGAACCGGACATGCCGTGTGACTAAAGAATGTTACTGCTGCCGCTGCTGCTGCTGCTGGTGGTGATGCTGATGTTACCATAAGCAAAGCTTCTTTTTATTTCCTTTTCTATTCTTGACGGGCCGGGGCAGGCTGAACTTCGCTGAACGGATTGATCACTGAGTTTGGAAAAGATTTAAAGGTGTCCTGCAGCCACCCTGGCTGCGATGCGTCTTCAAGCAGAGGAAGCACCTAATGCTAGGCTACTCGCAAAGCATCGGAGAAAAATTCCATGGAGATAACATTCTTTTTCATTATACATAATGTGCTTTTTCCAACAACTTGTCGTGCGCCGGCCTCCGTTGACGTCCCTCTGCTGATGACTGCTGTCCCAGGTGTTGAGAGGGGAAACGGGAGTGACGTGACAAGGGGAGCTGAAGTGTGCGGGGAGGGTGGTGTTATGATATAGGAGTTGTGCTTCGGCCTTTGTTGACGTTCTTCTGCTGATGACTGTTGTGCCAGGTGATGAGAGGGGAAACGGGAGTGAGGGACAGGTGGTGACGAACTTTGTGGGGGAGGGATTTATACGATGATGTAGGAAACAAATACGTTGATACAGATATAGTACTTTATTTGAAATAAGCAGTGTCCTTCTCCTATTCGTGGGCAGGGGAAACGGGAGTGTCTTTGAGAACCTCCAGAATATTGCCGTCTTTGTCCCTGTGACTCTGGCTGAAGCTAACTTGAAGGCGTGCTGTTGTCATGATTGAGAATACTGGAGGAGTAACGGGAGTGCCTGGAGAGAAACGAAGACAAGACGAGGGAGAGAGAGAGTAGCGAGGGGCTGGTGTGAAGGTAACGGGCTAGCAACGTAGAAAAGGGTAGAGAGGAGAAACGGGAGTGCCTGGGGAAAACTGAAGAGAGAGTTTGCTCGAAAAAGGGGTGCGAATATGGTGGGTAGGAGAACTGAGAGACGGGAAGCAGGGGTGGTGGAGGTTCTCGCCTATCGAAGCTCTGCCCCCAAAGGGTCCGCGATTCGACGACCGACGAGAGATGGAGGGGTTACTCTCTGCTAACGAGCTCCGCTGACAAATGGCCGGCGATGGGCGTCCACAGAGAGGGAATTGAAGGATAGAAAACACAATGTTTTCTAAAAGGGTTCGAGCACGGTGAAGTAAAGACCTCTCTGCTAACGAGCTCCGCTGACAAGTGGCCGGCGATGGGCGTCCACAGAGAGGGAAGTGGAAGATAGAAAAGACAATGTTTTCTAAAAGGGTTAGAGCACAGTAGAGTAAAGACCTCTCTGCTAACGAGCTCCGCTGACAAATGGCCGGCGATGGGCGTCCACAGAGAGGGAAGTCGAAGATAGAAAAGACAGTGTTTTCTAAAAGGGTTAGAGCACGTGGAATCCTGACAAGGGGATAAAGGGGGGGGGGAGGTAGTCGAGAAGAGCGATACTAGGATGGCTTGGTTAGGGAGATTGGAGCGGGGAGGCGGAGACAGAGCCGGCGATGCGTTTCTGTTCCGGGGGTAAGTGTCGGCAGTGAAAACCCGGTCCGACGAAGTACAGCACGCTGGATCAGACAAAGAAATGTTGTCGGTGGCAGAGGGAGCATAGTGGCTGCCCCCCCTAGCCGGCGACGAATGTCCCTATGCCATTTTGGGCCTGCCTTATATACACCTCGGGCTTCGTGCCATTTCTCTCCTTGGCGTGGCTTGGAGCGTCATGACGCTACTGACGTCACAAATTCCCGCCACAACATTGTGGCCTTTAGTGGGACTCTTCTCTCTCTTGGCTTGGTCACGGGGGACCCCTCGGCGCCGTGAGCAAGTTGCTAGAGGCAGGGGTGTTGGTGGACATCTGGCTCCTAATACGAGGGGAGAAAAAAAATAGCGAGTCCCGTATTCTGAAGGAATGTGTCTTCCAGCGAGACCATCTCTCTCCGGGCCGGGCCATGTGGTGAGGAGACCTGTCGGCACCGGGAGGGAGTTACTAGGGGCGGGGTGTGAGTGGACATCCGGCCCGTAATGCGAGGGGACAATCGCAGCAGCTCTCGTCTTCTGAAGGAACACGCAGGCAGTTATGTGAACTTTACAACAAACTCACTTCTTTATCATGTTACAATCACTATTCCAATTTTATTTCCTTGAGCAGGACTTGCAGAAATGAAATCACACACTATCGCTTGCAGGCTACATCAAAATAATATAACTTTTATTTTCCGCAAAACACACACACAACAAAACATTTTTGTAATCAAAAAGGTAGATATCTGGATACATAAAGTTTATGCATGACTACCTTATAAAAGGCCTAGGCCTACATGTTGCACAAATTTCACGAAATAGCTTGTTGTGTATGGTATTGGCTTCTAATATTACTCTGTTTTACTAAAATTAACATTACATACTTTAAAACTGATAGAAATAGGCCTATGAAAAGGCATTAATAGTTTATAATATGTTACTTGTCTAGCACTGTTGAACAATATTCCTCTCCAATACAATTTTGCGACTTAATAGCACAGATTTCATATCAAACCATGGTATGAACGACATCGATCCTGTCTCTTGACAAAATTCTTTTAAGTATTATATCAGTTTCGAGAATTAATTCGTTTGTATATATATCGTCGTTGTTACTGCAATAACTCCTATGTGCAAAATATGAAATTTTTCAGTAGGAAGAAATTTAATTACATACAAGAGATTTTATTATTTGCTGTATCACTATTTACGTTATTTAATAGAGCAAAAATCTGAAAATCGATAAATATGTCACACACACACACACACACACACACAGATATATATATATATTCAAATGCTGAGGTTTTATCTTCAGTTTTCGATCTGTAATTACAACTCTATTCATATTGCAGTTTTTGTTATATTTTCATAATAGTAGGCTATGTATGTATGTATTTATTATTTATTTATTTTAGTAGGTCATTTTACGACGCTTTATCGGCATCTTATGTTATTTAGCGTCTGAATGAGATGAAGGTGATAATGCCGGTGAAATGTGTCCTGGGTTCACCACCGAAAGTTACCCAGCATTTTCTCATATTGGGTTAAGGGAAAACCCCAGAAAAAACCTCAACCAGGTAAATGGTTACCGACCGGGAATCGAACCCGGGCCAGACGCGCTAACCGTTGCTCCATGCTCCACAGGTGTGGACTGTATGTATGTATGTATGTATTTATGTATGTATGTATGTATGTATGTATGTATGTATGTATGTGTTTATGTAGCCTATCTATAATACACATACAAGCCCTGTGGGTGAGCTGAAAAGAATGTGACTTGTGCACATCAATTAAATTGCCTCTTATTTTTGTCTATAGACAAGAAAACTTTTCAGATAAAGTCGTACGCACATGTAATACTTTAAATTAAAATTACATACAGGCAATGCAAATATGAACATTTAGTATTTGTATGAAGAGCCCAATATTGCTGCCAAAATGATGACTTCAAAACTTCGATGCTTTAATCATGTCATCTGAGTTCCCGGAAGTAGGAAAATGAACTCTAGCACGCCACATCGCTTCAGACTGTTAGGTGACATAAATCATTTAAAAGTGCTCTAAGTGTTCACGACTGAGGAGATATTTGTACATGGAATGGAACTGTTATATTAGCAGCAATGACAATGTCGTGTAAAGTTCGCTTATGATTATGGTAAAAATAATGACAATAATATACAAATAGAATAGTTTGACATAAGAGACAAGAATTACAATTCTGGACAGGAATAACAAACAGTTTAATATACGTACTGTATAATAGCAAAAGAAAATGTATCATTCTGTTTATCTTATCCAGAAGGCATGTATACTTACTTACTGCTTTTAAGGAACCCGGAGGTTCATAACCGCCCTCACATAAGCCCGCCATAGGTCCCTAACCTGAGCAAGATCAATCCAGTCTCTATCATCATATCCCACCTCCCTCAAATCCAGTTTAATATTATCTTCCCATCTACGTCTCGGCATTCCCAAAGGTCTTTAACTCTCTATATGCATTCTGGATTCGCCCATACGTGCTACATGCCCTGCCCATCTCAAACGTCTGGATTTAATGTTCCTAATTATGTCAGGTGAAGAATACAATGCGTGCAATGCTGTGTTGTGTAACCAGAAGGCATGTATAGCTGAATGAACTGTAATATTTAAGGAATTAGAACAAAGTTTTTTATAAGTTAGTTATTTAGCGTCGATGATAATAGAGAAATGGTACTTTGCAAGATGAGGCCGAGGATTCGTCATAGATTAACTGGCATTCGCCTTAAGATTAGAGAAAACCTCGAAAAAAAAAAAACAACCAGGTAATTAATCCACGCGGGACACGAACTCACGTCCAAGCGCAGCTCCGAATCACCAGGGAAACGCGCTACTGACTGAGCTTAGAACAAAGTGAAGACATGGAATTGGAAATATGAAACAACTGTATATTCTGTCTTCGATTGATTTAGTGCATTGCATACCAAGTGCTCGTCACTCTGATTCATCACACGCGAGATGCAGTTGGTATCTCTGGACTTCGAACATCTCCTGTGAATATAATATAAATCAAGCCCGCAACAGCCCACATTTACATTTGACTCGAGAGGGAGCTGAATTGTACATGACGGGACTGTGATCAAAGTTATAAGAAATGTATTCCTGAAAATTTCAGACTTATTTTTATTCTTCGCACTATGTGTATCTGATTTGCTTTTGGGTTATATACTGCATGAAAAGGACTACGACCGAATTATAGCTAACTTCCTATGGCTAATAATGAAGAGTCTCTGCAATTTCCAATTAATTATTTTTTGTTTTATTTCTCTCGTAATCTGTATTCAGTTCGAACCGGTCTGATAAGGCGAGTTCATATGTCTCATCCTCTCCGTGGCTAAAATATTTTGTCTGGACTTGAGAGGATAAAAAGAAAAGAGGGAACAATCAAAGCGAATATGCTTGACGGATATGACGTCAAATACACCTTCTACGCCCCATAATCCTCCGCGAAATACCGCCAAATATGCAATTGCTACTGTCTGTTTCGGTCATATGTAAACGGTTTAGAATGGATGTGGAGGTAACAGGACTATTAGCAGATTATTATATCAATGTACATTTCACTGTATATTTATTAAAAGTATTAATGTTGTGACATTGATTGAACACTTCATTTTTACATTCTTTATTTATCAAGAAGGATGTTGGCACTCCTTCATAATGTTAAAGCATAGGGGGACATATGAACGGACATATTCTACAGCTGAGCCGAACAGAATATTAGCTTATTTATAAAAAAATAACACCTGCTGAACTTGACTACACTTTTGAAATATTCACAACACGAAACAATTTGTAATCGTAATAATACGAACAAAACAGATGATAAACACACCGGAAAATGAGATGAACTGTGGGTAATTTGACGGCAATATTAGTACACCGTTTTGATTACACTGTTTCAAGCTTATGCTCCCTCCTATCATTCTATCCTCGAAGGTCTAGACGCATGTAATATTTAACTTACCATAACTAACAGCGACTGAATCTTAACATACAACTAAGCAACGTTGCTTAAACGTGAATGACTCCTGTTGTTCTGGGCGGCTAAAAAGCCAGTTCCCGTGAGATTTTTAAGCTGTGAGCAGATTCCAACGCAACACTCGCCGATCTCATTTCACCTTGTCATTATTTCATCGTATCTGGAGAGCCTGACTTCGGTTTTTTGGAGAATAAACAAAGTTGTGCAAACTTACTATTACGAAAAATTAAATGGAACTACTGTTCAACAGAATAAGTTATTATTTCGTACTAAAATTAAGCAATATTTCACAAAAGTTAGATCGGCCAATTGGTATTTTTACCAAAACAATCCGATGTCAACTACTTTGTAATGGGATGTACAGAACGGCTATGAGACAGGTTTAAGTCGAGTTGTTCGGTTTTCAACCATTGCTCCAGCATGACACTATCATGATTTCATACTTTCCACAATTATATACGAGTATACAAATTATTGACGACCAGGACGATAGATCGGTTCTTGTTAGCTAAATATTCGTCTTTCTACTAGGTGCAATAGATTCTCAGCAAACATTTCGACCTACCATGCAATTCTCGACCCCACGATTATCCCATGCAGCCATAATAGCTAATGAAATCAACATCGTCGGTAAATAATTGTTCCATGAGGTTGGCTATCTTCATGGTTTTACGTAGTTTGAGAAGCCCTGGGATAAGCCTTCCTTCCTTCTTAGTCAGAGAAATATTTCCTATTACCAATCGTCCCCCCTAGTCCTGTTACTGTCCAGACTGTTCTTAATCATTCTGTACGGCTATGAAATTATCAGTTTACTATGCCATACTAAGAAAAGCATAAACAGCATAAGGGACATAAACATCCACACTGACGGGAAATTTGCAAATGCATGACATGTGTTACAGGAGGGGCTCGCGACAGAAACAGTTTGGCTGTGGCGCATGCGCGGATCTCTCATGCAGTGATCCTTTGGATTTATTTTCGCGTCCACATTCCAGATCAAATCAAGAAGTTCCCTTCGTGCTCCGGTTACACATATTGCATATATAAAGGTTAAGTTTGGTTAGTTCAGGTTTTTATTAACCAAGTCCGGGCATGCGCAGTTATCATCTCAGCAGAGGCAATTCTCCTCAAAATATGTGATTAGTTCTCAGCCAATAAATTAGTATTAAATTGTAACAAAACTAGCATAATACAATTTAAATCCTGTCAAAATTCAACCTCGCAAATATCAAACCCAATAATTAATAGGTCCCTAATAGAAACAATAACCAAATTTCTTGGCTTACAAATCGATGTGTTAAATGGAAAAAATCATATTAAAGAAATTATCCCCAAATTAAATTCAGCATGTTCTGCTATTAGATCTATGCAAGAGATAGTAAATATCAATACCTTAAAAACAATATACTTTGCATACTTCCACTCGGTAATGAGTTTTGGAATAATATTCTGGGGAAATTCCACAGATAGAAACAGTATATTCATATTACAATAAAAGAGTAATTAGAATAATAGTAGGTGCCAAATCTAGGGAATCGTTTTTATTTTATTTTATTGGGTTATTTTACGACGCTGTATCAACATCTACGTTATTTAGCGTCTGAATGAAATGAAGGTGATAATGCCGGTGAACACGTTCAATTATTTATTGACTTATCCTTTTTAACTACCAAACCCCAGCTGGCCCACCGCAATATGCTAGTGGACTCTCTCAAACCGAAGTCACAGGATACGTTTCTTTTTCAGTACATTGTATGTTTCGTGTCGAAACTTTCGTCTTTTCGTTGTCGTTTGTCTAGTAAATTCTTTTCATTAGTGTCACTGGTTACAGTTTAACTGCACAATGGACAAGTACAGGCATAAATCGGGAGCTGAGAAGCACAAGGAGAGACAGAAATAATTGGAATATATTATTAATATGGGTGATAGACTGCGTGAAAAATATTATGAAGATATTAACAAAGAGATCAGTGATGAGTCGAAATATTTAAAATCAATTCATGTCTCTAATTTAGGGCCAACCCCACTGAAACATACGAATCTCCTAAATAGTCTGAGGAATTAAAACTGGATACTTTATTTCCAAATATTTGTATAACCATTAGAATATTCTATACAATTCCTGTGACAATTGCTGATGCTGAAAGATCCTTCAGCAAAATGACGGAAATAAAAAATGTATTCAGATAAACAATGTGTCAAGAACGACTGAGTAACCTTGGCTCCTTAGTCTGGAGAGCGATCTTGCTAGGTCTTTAAATTTTGATGACATAATTGATTATTTTTTGAAGTCAAGGAGAGTTGTTTGTTGATGTTGGACTCAAGTTAGAAAATACAGGTGTTTAAGAATAATGTTTCATGAATATAATATATTGTGCTAACGTGAAGTTTTGCTAAAAGTTTTCCATGTAATAAAAGTGTATATTTTTAAGTTCGTATCTATCTGTGTATGGGGTTATCTTTTATTTATTTTGCAAATAATTATTGTGGTTAAAATAACTGGTAACTTGTAATTGTTACTTTTTTCAACGGGTGTCCGAGTACAGTATTGCATAGGGGCCCATAAATTCTGTCGGTGGCCCTGATAATGACACTTCGGCAATAAGTACCAAATCATAGGACAAGAACGTCCGCTTTTATATAACGCCAGACCTATCGAGGACTGCACAGAAGTACATACTTACCATGAGAAACCGTTCGTGATATCAGAACAACTAGTTAAGTTTTTTTTTTCTATTATAGAGAGAATTGTAGGAGATACAAGAGAAAGTGCACACGAAGAATCTTTTTAAAGAATCTGAAAGCCAACGCTAAGTTCGTAACATTTTATTTAGAAATATCTGAAAATATTATGTAGGTCTGCTATAACTCCATAGACTACATACATTTCCATTTTCATCACAAAGGCCTAGTTTGAACTTCTATCCTACATATTGATGGCTAAGAAGTGATACCTCATATCTGTAAATTTGCAGGAGAATCAAAAAGTTTTAAAAATTAATTTTCCTCCAAATAGACAAACTTTTATAGCCTATACGTTTCTCTTTGCAGGATCTTCTACTCGAGGACGAAATATTAGTTAACTGACCAATTTTTTAACGTAATAATAATGAAGTTAAACTAAATTTCCCTTTTTGTAGATACAGCTATCACTTCTTAGCCATTAATATGCAATATGAAATTTACATGAACCTGCTATTAATATGGCGTACCTACAAACAAATGAACACGCAGAATTTTGATAAAGAAATGCTAATTTGAATTAATAGAAAATTCGCTTTTAATTATTATAGCAGGTAAAAACCACTAACGTAGCAAAGGGTAACGTTTTGGTTACATTTGAGTAAAGTCATTTATTTCTTAAGCATTTATAAAAGTGAAATATTTTAATATTGAAATTGAGGAACTAGATACAATAATAGCGTAAGTAGATTTAAATTATTTTGAGAAATTGAAAGACAAAGTTTTAAATATGAATAACCGAACAATAAACACTAGTGTGACGTTAAATGTTACACAGATTGTTGTTAACAATCAGATAAGGCGTTCCTAAAGTTTATATAAGGATATAAATAATTAAATTTTCTTGACATACGCTGTTATTGCATGGAATGCACAAATATTATTTAAATACAAGTTTTGACTAATTTATCAGATGAACATGAATTCACTGTGATTGGAAAACAGGTTTGAATGATTCTTTGAATTAATTAACATAATTATGATTCAGTTTAACGTTTTTATTTCCCTCATCACTTTTATGCACTGCTCTCGCACATGTCTCTCTAGTAGGCGCCATTTTGTCCTATTCACTCTATAGCCGAGATATCGATTTTATTCCGTGCAATAAGAGCGTAGCAAGTGGCAACCATTTCTGTAAGCCCTTGATCTCTAGGAGCTGCATACGGAATTAAGAAGTTTATCAGAGAGCAGAAGGTTTAAGGATTTTGAAAACGATGCTTATGTAATAACAGCGTGAGTAGACTTACGCTGTTATTGTATCCAGGTCCTCAATTGCAGTTCTCACAACTTTTCCTTTAGCAGTACTACTCGGGGAAGCAATGGCCCTATTCTACCCCACCTAAATGATGCCTCTGGAAAAATCCAAGTAGATAATCAGCCCAAGCGGGGTTCGAACTTACGCCCGTGAGAAGACTAAAAGCATGGGTCCATTCGTTAAACCTACCGCATGTGAGCTGCGACCGCGGCATCTATGGAGTTAAAAAGGATACGTTAAATGTAGAATTGTTTATCAAAGGTACAAGCTTCGATGCTCGACAATCTTATACTTGACAAAGTAGCTGTCAGTTATGTTACCTCCACCTGCTTGACTTTCATTCCATCGTGTTATATCGTTAAGTAAATAACAAACTGCAGCGGAAGAACAATGCCTGTATATCGCAGCTTTGAATAGACCGTTGCGCCGCTTTTGATTTCAAGGACTACAGCTTCGGAAGAGACAGGATGGCCTCTGTTTCCTTACAGTCATTTCTTTAATGTATTTACAGAAGAAACCTCAGCTCAGTCCCGGATCTTCCTGGTTGATGACGTAGGCTCGATGTGAATGTGTGGACTATCTTAATGTAATATTATGAACACTGAAGTCGCAGCACCGCCGTCACGGAAGCAGACACACACGAGGCACTCCTCCAAGAACTGGCATCGCTTTAATAATAATAATAATAATAATAATAATAATAATAATAATAATAATAATAATAATAATAATCATCATCATCATCATCATCATCATCGTCGTCAAGGTTTAAGCCTCTAAAGGCTTGTGCCGGTCTCATGCTTTAAACATTTGTTGAGCCCATCTTTTCTTTGGTCTGCCAATGTTTCTTTTGCCTGTTGGTCTGCAATGTAATAGCAGTTTTGGAATGCGGTATTCTTCCATTCTTTCCACATGTTCCCTCCACTTAGTTCTATATTGGTGTATCTCCTCTGTTAGTTTAAAGATGCCTAATTCCTTTCTTATGTCATCATTTCTCCTTTTGTCTAACAAAGTGTAGCCGGCTATACTCCTTAGGAATCGCATTTCGGCGGCCTCTATTTTTCTCTCTTCACTTTTTCTCAATGTCCAACATTCGGAGCCATATAGGAATATGGGCACTGCCATTACTTTATAAAATTTTAATTTAGTTTCTTTCCTAGTTTGTTTGAGGTTTCTTTTTATTGTTCCACATATATAGTTAAATTTATTAATCTTTTTTATTACATCATCATTTTTAACGTATGATACACTGAAGCCTAAATAATTAAAATTGTTTACTTGTTCTATCATTTTTCCTTCTAAAATGATTTTAGCCCTGATAATAATAATAATAATAATAATAATAATAATGATAATAATAATAAAAATAATAATAGGTAATAATAATAATAATAATAATAATAATAATAATAATAATAATAATAATAATCATAATGATACGCAACAGCCAATGTAGAGGTTCAGCAATGTAATGAGAATACATTCCTGAGTTCGATTCTCGCATCAGTAGATAGGCCTATAGAACTTCTGTTGTCAATGTACTGTCCTCTGTTGCCTTAAGAGGTCTGATTGCGTATTGACTCCATATCGTGGGAGTCCTATCGTGTGTTCGTTTAATATTAGACATAAAAACATTTGCCCCGAGCTGTAGCGACGAGTAAGTAGTAGTAGTGATAGTAATGATTAAAACATTTGTTTAGGTACTTGTGATGAATGTCTATTGTTGAGCGAAGATTTCTTCCCAAAAAAAAAAAAAAAAAAAAAAAGTCCCTCGTTTCCACGTGAGAGGAAAGCTTACAATAAATTGATTAGCGGTGAATAATAATAATAATAATAATAATAATAATAATAATAATAATAATAATAATAATAATAATAATATGCATAAATTAAACTTACTGGCTTTTAAGGAACCCGGAGGTTCATTGCCGCCCTCACGTAAGCCCGCCATTGGTCCCTATCCTGAGCAAGATTAATCCAGTCTCTACCATCATATCCCACCTCCCTCAAATCCATTTTAATATTATCTTCCCATCTACGTCTCGGCCTCCCCAAAGGTCTTTTTCCCTCCGGCCTCCCAACTAACACTCTATCTGCATTTCTGGATAAATAATAATCTATACTAATAATAAATCTGTAGCCGGAATTTTTCTGGTAATTTTCGATTTTTCAAAAATAATTGGTCCTAACATATAATTAACCACCCTGAAACCGAAAATCGTTTTTTTTTTTTATTTTTGTTTATATGTCTGTCTGTATGTTTGTTACCTTTTCACGCGATAATGGCTGAACGGATTTCGATGAAAATTGGAATATGAATTAAGTTCGTTGTAACTTAGATTTTAGGCTATATGTCATTCAAAATACATTATTTAAAAGGGGGGTTATAAGGGGGCCTGAATTAAATAAATCTAAATATCTCGCTTGCATGTAATAACAATTAAGAAACATGTTAAAGGAATTGTCATTGCACCAAATGAGTGCTTTCTGGACTAAAATGATCACATTTTAATTATTTAAATACAATTTAAATTAAGTAACATATTAAACGATTTATCCTTCTATCAAACAAGAATGTTCCCTGGATCAAACGTCCTATTTTAATTATGTAATTACTTTATATTTATTTCTAACAAGTGCAGCGGAGCGCACGGGTATGGCTAGTTGAAAATAAAATAGAATTAGCAATATAGCCACAAATTACTAGTACCGGTAGTAGTAGTAGACTATAATATGCGAGGAAAACAGAGAGGATTTGGAAATGAACGCGTTACATCAGTTGCTTGTCTATGGGAATGAAGTGAAAATGTTAGAAGAAAATCAACAAACTATTAGGGAAAACACGGGAATTTTACTTGAAGCAAGTAAAGAGAGAGGTTTGGAAGTACATCCCGAAAAGACGAAGTATATGATTATGTCTCGTGACCAGAACATGGTACCAAATGGAAATATACAAATTGGAAATTCTTTGAAAAGGCGGAAAAGTTTAAATATCTTGAAGCAACACTAACAAATATAAATGACACTCAGGAGGAAATTAAACGCACAATAAATATGGTAAATTCCTGTTCTTATTCGATTGAGAAGCTTTTGTCATCCAGTCTGCTCTCAAAAAACATGAAAGTTAGCATTTGTAAAGGAGTTATATTACCGGTTGTTTTGTATGATTGTGAAACTTGGACTCTCACTTTGAGAGAGGAACAAAGGTTAAGGGTATTCGAGAATAAGGTGCTTAGAAAAATATTTGGGGCTAAGTGGGATGAAGTTACAGGAGAATGGAGGAAGTTACACAACGCAGAACTGCAAGCAGTGTAGTCTTCACCTGACATAATTAGGAATATTAAATCCAGACGTTATAGAAGAGCAGAGCATGTAGCACGCATGGGCGAACCCAGAAATTCCTATAGTGTTAGTTGGGAGGCCGGAGGGGAAAAAGATCTTTGGGAAAGCCGAGACGCAGATGGGAGGATAATATAAAAATAGATTTGAGGGAGGTGGGATATGATAGTAGAGACTGGATTAATCTTGCTCAGGATAGGGAGCGATGGCGGGGTTATGTGAGGCGGCAATGGACCTCCGGGTTCCTTATAAGCCATTTGTAAGTAAGAAAATAGTAAGTAGTAGTAATACCTATAGTAGTAGTGTTCGGCTCAGATTTGGGCCGATAAAGCGCATGCTACAATTTCGATCTGTAACCTCTCGCGTGGTCCAACAGGCGTAACAGCATGTGAACAATAATAATAATTATATCTTTTTGCATAATGAAACTAATCTTGTTACAGAAGTTATTGAAAGTGGTATTCGCCTGCCTTCACGCATTTCCGACATCTTTTGTTCACATTAAAATTGACTTGCAAAAGTTCTCCTTCGGGTAATTCTTGCAATTTCTTTTCTTATTCGTCCATAGTGTGAGAATTAGGCTTCTCCACAAATAATAGTCGGACACAGATCCAAGGAAGGATCAAGGAAGCCATAATTCTCTACAAATTATTGTCATCAAACACCTCCCTTATTAATTTCAAAGAATATCGTCAGCTTGGGAAGTTGCGAGTCTTGTTGAAAATGTGCATTGCGACTTGTGACTTAAGCAACTAATATAAGAAGGATTCAGAGCCATAGTGGCCAAGCGTCATATATTAAAAACATTGAAAACAAGGGTTAACATAAAATAAATACCATAATTTAATGAAACATTAAAACTAAATGATATGTCAATCCTCACTAAAGTATGGTAATCACTTAATTTAAACCTTGCTTTCTCTGCTTTTAATAAATGACACTTATCCCACTATGGCTCTGAACCCTTCATATTTAAAATTAAGTAAGAAAAGGACTGATGAGAATCTGCTTACAATTAAATTAATATTTCATCATTTCAAAAATGTATAGTGAGGGGAGGGAGATTAGGGAAAGACCTTCACATGAAATAAAATGTTGCAAGTTCCCCTTGGTTGGTAGCACTTTATGAGGGCTAATGAGTGCAAAAACATGAAGCAGTAATTAGGAGAGGGAGAGACCGATTTAATAGCGAAGTGATATCTCCATATTTTAGTTACTTGTATTCGCGGGGATGTTCTAGCGACTTGGTTAGAATTAGTTTCCCACGCAGGTGTGTCTTACCCAGTCACTTGTCAGCATCGGACAGATTTATGGCCACCTTGTGCGGGGTTTTGCATAGAGACTCGTTGAAGCATAAAATCCGAAAGTTGGACTGGACCCGTGGGAAAGCTATTGCAAAGCTCGGGGTTTTCAAAAAGAACGGGGATTCTCGAAAAATCTATTAACTAATTTGATGTTGTGGGAAGTCCAAGGTCTAAATTTAGAGATGATGTATTTCGCGCCCAATGAGAAGAGATCTTGGTTCAGCTTATGAGGTCACTTTGGACCAATAGAAATAGATTTTAGGCCGGTTAAATGACGTAGTTGTTAGCAAATAGGATAGTTAGTTTTAGCGTAGGATAGGTTTTTATAAATAAGGGTGACAAGGCGCGGAGAGCATAACTACTTCTTTTCGTGTCGACGGCCCTACATACGAAGCAGATCTTTTTTCGTGCCGACGGCCCCACACACTGAGCTTTTTGGTGTCGGCGGCCCAACTTAATAGTCTTTTTTCGGCGAAGACTCGATAGATAGAACTTTGTCATCGACGAGACTACTCGTCAACGTTTAGGAGTTTCGATCATAGTGTATTGAACAAAGGATTGAAGTTATAGTATTGGACAGATCATATTCAGCGCTGCCATAGAGTCGATACAGAAGTGCGACCAACGATTGAATTACAAGTTCAGCCGGAAATACATACTCAAGGGTTTACCAAGTGAATACGACAATAAGCTTATAGTTTTTTGGAATCAACACTGCCTTTTATATAAGTAGCCGGCTTGGTATTATTCCCGACATCATCCTACACCACAACTGTACCTCGGCTACCCTGAGTGGACCTCACGCTACACCGAGCGTCGAAATAGGGTGGGCTGGCGCCCACTACTTAAAACAATAGAAAATTTGCCTACCCTATTCGCGCTACTCGAAGGACGAGTGCTGACAGCAGTGGACCAGCAGGCTGATGCGAGCGAGGACATCAGCCGTACATCATCTTCGATTGAGGAAGACAACCGACCATCCACCCACAAATGGTCTCCAACGTGGGGCCACAATAACGACCACTTCACCTTCAAATGGCGTCCAACGTGGGGCCTCAATAACAACTCCACCCTCAAATGGCGCCCGTGTGGCCACAATAACGACAACCACCCCCAAACGGAGGCCAACGTGGGGCGACATCTATCCCAGCTCGTCTACCCTCAAATGGCGCCCAACGTGGGGCCACAATAACGATTTCCAACCTCAAACGGTCTCCAACGTGGGCCTCAATAGCGACATCCAACCTCAAATGGCGCTTCCCAACGTGGGGCTCGAAGGAAGACAGCCGTTCCAGTGACCGGCCCCGGGTGCGAACACAGCACCAAACAACGCGGAGGACCGGACGGAGCAGTTCAGCCCTGCATAGCCGAGGAACGACGCTGGAAGGCGGGAAAAGAACCAGGCCATCGAGACATCACGACAACACCAGAGAAGGCAACACGGAGACCACCAGAGAAGTCAATTCGGAGAGGCGGTGGCAAGTATGAAGGGAGGATGTATAAAAGTGTATATATGTATATGATATTTTTGGGGAATAATTATAAAGTGTATATGTTTCAATTTCTGGTGTGATATTTTGGGTATATATATATATATATATATATATATATATATATATATATATATATATATATATATATATATATATATATTATTGTGTGTGATTGCGTAATTTGTTGGAAGTGAGTAGAGTGCAAATATAGGCCTAGTTAGACTCTTATTGGGAAAGCAAGCGTCGGATACATGACAGAGTAGCATATAGATGATACTACGTAGCCATAGGAGTAAGGTAGTTAGGAAAATACGAGAAAGAAGAGGAAATAGAAACAAGGGAACCATGGAGCAAAGGAAGGACGAGGAAGTTATGGAAATCAGGGAGGAGGTCGAGAATAACGTAGGACAGGAAATAGAGGGAGAGCGAACGGTGGAAAAGCAACAGAGGAGAGAAAGTGGCAAAGGGGAAATGACGCTAGAACAGTTATGGGAGCAGATGAGACAATTCATGGAAAATAATTCAAGGGAAAGTAGAGATCAAATAAAACAAATGGAAATTAAATTGGACAACAACTCAAGAGAAAATAGAGAACAAATAAAGCAAATGGAAACTAAATTAGACAACTCGAGAGGAAGTAGAGATCAAATAAAACAAATGGAGAATAGATTGGGGGAAAGTTCGAGAGAGATTAGAGATCATATTGCAAAATTAGCGGAAAGGGGAAACAAGATGGAGGACAAAATAGAGAAGCTAGAGGGGAAATTAGCCGAGAATGGGATCGGAATGGAGAACCAACTGAAGATAGCTATGGAGAGGATATCAGAAAGTATGAAGGATTTAGAAGTCAGAGTTAGAGATAGCGCTGTGAAAGAGAATGGCGATCTAAAATCAGCTGTTGAGGAAACGATAGTGGAGAAGGTTCGGGAAATTCAGAATTCGGTGGAAGAGAAAATAGGTGAGATGGATCAGGAAGTGGACGGTCTCAAGCGAGCCATAAAGAATAAAGAAAGGGCGGATAACGAATGTTTGGAAGAACTAAGAAGTAAACTAAACTCAATCAACGACGTACTAAATGGGGGTAGTCCCGCAAATTTAAGCGGACATAGCAGCTCGGACCGTGCAGTTTCTAGACAAGAGGGCACAAGTGAGAGCCCGGCATCAGATAGTAACATAAATATAAGACATGTCAACAATAGTGTTGGCGAGGAATGTCAGACCTCACGGGATGACGTTCGTAGTGAGTTGATAAATGTAAACGACAAGGCATATTTAGGCGGTCCTCAGTACCCCACCCACATTATGAATGAGATTGGTTACCCTATTTTTGATGAGGTTGAATTTTCAAACCCACATAATTACTTAAGTCAGCTGGAAACGTACTTTAGAGTAAGAGGGGTGCCGGATGACCTAAAAATGACTGTTGTACGAAAGAGCCTAAAGAGCCGACCACTCAACTGGGCGCTAGTGGCCCTAGGGGACAATGTCACATATGAGGAATTCAGAGAACAATTTTCGGAGAGATACTGGGGACAAAGACAACAACAAAGAATTAGGAAGGAAATTAATCAGAGCAGGTGTGACGCGGGAAGAGGCGTCTCTATGATAGATTATTTTCTTGAACTTGTTAAGAAAGGGAAAAGCCTCAATCCGCCAATACCGGATTCAGAGCTGATCCAAACTGTGATTTCGCAGTATCCAGAGAACATCAGATATAATCTGATCGTAGCAGGGCCCCGAGAGTTCGGGGAAACAATAGATCTATTGACTGCGCTGGACGGTTCTGACGCCACGCACTATGAATGTAGTGGACAGGCGGATTACGAACATGGCAAAGGAAAGGGTTCAAGCCCCACCGACCAGAAAGCGGTGAAGGGGGCAAGTACAGCCTTTTCCTCCTCAAGGACAGGAGCCCAAAAGACGAGTAGCTGGGGTTGTGACAGGAGCCCCAACAATGTATATAGTCGATACCATAATGGTCAGAACGGAGGGAATAGTCCCAACAGGGAGAGAAGGAGTGACCCGCCCTTTGGGGGTCCTTACAATAATATTAGGAATAACCAGAGCAATCATAACAGGATGAGAAACGATAGAGGAGGTGTTGGTCCCGTGCGTAGGGTTAACCACATACGATGGTACACGGGAAGACAAGAGAACGGAAATAGTAGGCTTAGAACCCAACCCCATTGGCTTCAGAACAGAAATTACAGACAGGGATTCTGGCAGCCTAATTTTAGCAGGGGACCGCAAAATCGAGGTGATTGGAGGAGACAAGAGCAGGAGAGAGGTAGAAGTGACGTCCTGCAAGAAATGGCCTCACAAGGGTGCAATAGGCCCCCTACACAGTGTAACGTGGGACAAAGTAGGAATAGAGACATGAACGGACGTCAGCAAAGTCCGGTCAGAATGAATATGGGCCGGGAGCCTATAAATAGTGGAATAGAGACGAGACAGCAGTGGAACCGAATGCATCACACTCGGGAAACTGCTAGACAGAAGTCTCAAGGGTTCGGAGATTTCTGTAGCTAAATGCAGTAAGTCACTAACAAAAGAATCCACCAACGCGGTAAGCGTAAAGAGACAGAGCGAGATTACTAACCCAGAGTTAGAAAATAATGGGACTTATGTATTGCCGTATATAGATGCTAGAATATTTGGGATAAAGTGTTGTGTGTTGTTGGACTCGGGCTCCACAAATAATGTTTGCAGCTTGGAATTTTTTCAAAAGGTTAGGGATTCAGAAATAAAACTGCAAACGTTACCCATATGTTCACTGTACTGTGCGGGCGCCCTAAGCAAGAAGAAGGAAAAGGTGAAATATCAAGTATGGTTCGAGTTAGAGTGCGGAGACGTGAAATTAAATGCAATTTTTCTTGTGATACAAAGGTTGACTACCGACATCATTATTGCAGTAGAAAGCTTCTATGAATGGCACGCGCTATTAGATTTCAGGCAAAACAGACTAGGAGTTACGGCAGGTAACGGCAGTGTAGGACACGTCCCATTCAATAGGAATAACGCTCGATCGGAGCTAGACGAAAGAACCGCGGAAGAGATAGAATTACAGGAAGAGTTATTTTTCTTAGACCATCTCAAAATTTGTAAGAATGTAATTATAGAGGTTAATCCGTGGGAAGGTAACGAGGTAACTAGGGGAGTGTGTCAGGTAGACTGCGGAGAATGCGAGTTGTGTATCGGCGAATTAGTCCAGGCGAGACAAATAGGACGTAATCACATTAGCGGTAGGGCCAGCTATTGTAATGAGTATTCGCGTGGCGATCTTAGGCAGGTAGACGCGTCTAACAATAGGACAGATACTTTCGAAATAGTAAGAGATAAAGTTAGCCAGGCACACGGCCTGAGTGAGAGTGAAAGAAAACACTTTATGGATGTTGTAGGAAGCCATTTAAATGTCTTCTCAGACGCGCCGGGTCTGTGTAGAGTGTATACACACAAAATTAAGGTGGTAGGACTGGAGGAATTTCGGCATAAATATAGACCCATCCCCCTATCTTTACGGGATCAGGCAGACGAAGTCATAAATTATATGTTAAAAGATGGAGTTATAGAAGTATCAGACTCGCCTTACGTAAATGCATTGTGCTGGGTTAGAAAGCCCAATGGGAGCTTAAGAGTAACGATCGATGCCCGACACGTTAACTCGTTTTCAGTTAAAGATAATTTCAGGACGGAGTCAGTGGACACTTTGTTAGGCCGTATCAGTGACTGTTCTATATTCACTAGTTTGGACTTGACCAGTTCGTATTGGCAGATTCCGCTGGACGAGGACTCGAGAAAATTCACAGCGTTCTTACATAACGGGAAAGTTTATCAGTATACCCGATGCCCATTCGGCATCGCGAGTTCTGGATCTGCGCTACTAAGGGCACTTGACCTAAGTTTTGGTGATTCAACGAGAGGTTTTCTGGCACAGTACATTGACGATTTTCTGATATATGGCAATAATGTTGATAGGCATATTAGAGATATTGATTTTGTACTTACTAAAATGAGAGAGGCTGGTATGACAGTCAAACTGGGGAAAACGGCATTTTTAAAGTTGAGACAGTTTTCCTGGGTTACGTAATTTCGTCTGACGGAATTAGACCGGACCAAGAGAGAATTCAGAGCATTTCGAGGATCCCGCCGCCGCGGAACCGGAAACAGGTTCGTAGATATCTAGGTATCCTACAATACCAGAATCGGTTTCTCGTCAATTTTGCTAAGCATGTAGCCCCACTCAGAGCATTGTTGAAGAAGGATACACCCTTTAGGTGGGGGTCGGCAGAGCAGGAAGCATTCGATCGAACGAAACTGCTTTTCGCCGACTCAATTCTGTTGGAAAGGCCTAACGACAGCCTACATTTTCAGATTTATACTGATGCGTCTTCATATGGATATGGAGCAATTCTATGTCAGACCGATGAAGATAACAAGCGACATGTGATTGCCACAGCTTCTAGGGGACTGTCGCGTACCGAAATCAACGCATCAATCACGGAACTAGAGATTTCTGCTGTGTACTTCGCACTACAGAAGTTCCGTCAGTATATCTTCAATAGGCAGATCATCATATTTACTGACCATGTCAGCCTAGCGTTTCCGAGTAGATGCAAACTGACGAACTCTAGAATATCTAGATACGTGCATGAAATTTTGGCTCATAATGTGACGATTAGATATATTCCGGGGGCAGACAATAGCTTTGGTGATTGTCTCTCTCGTTTGAATTCGAAATCGGGGCTACCGGAAACTATCACCGCCTCCGCGTACGAAATTGCCGTGATGAAAATTGATTCCACGAGGAATAGAGCCCTGATGGGAAAATTTCGGAGAATTGGAGATTTGCAGCAGGAGGATTCCACGATAAGGGCCTTAATGGACAAAGCTAGAGAAATCTCACAGGTGAAAGATGAAGTGTATGGATTGCGCTCTGGTATCTTGTATAAATTGCATGGTAGGGATATCCAGAAGTGAAAGATATACATACCTGCGAGTATGGAGAATGAACTTATAAATAATTTTCACCTATCTATGTGTCACTCTGGGAGTGATAGGATTATTTTAACTCTGTCAGAATCGTTTTATATTACGCAACTGGCAAAGAAGGTTAGAAGGGTAATATCTCGCTGCGAGGTCTGCAAGAGGGCGAAACCTCTAAATGTAAGGTATGACAATGTACCACAGGTCATTATCAGGGGTAAAAAGAATGAACTTGTAGCAGTGGACGAACACGGTCCAATGCCCACGTCGTCCTTCGGACACAGGTACATATTTGTTACGTACGATGTATTCACTAAATTTGTAAAGATTTACCCTTCAAGAAATATCTCTAGCAAGTTGTGTGCTGATAAGCTGGTTAGAGACTACATACCGACTTACGGTCCGGTAACAGCGGTGCTCAGTGACAATGTTTCGGTACATAAGTCGAAAGTGTTTTGCAAAAGGCTGGAAGATGCGGGCGTGAAGCTATACAATTGCTCCGCATACTTTCCCAGCGGGAATCCCTGCGAAAGAGCGCTTAGGGATATATCATTGTACCTCCGTATTCTGTGTCACCGAAACCATAAGGACTGGTTTAGGCAATGTGAGGTGATAGAGAGAGTCATGAACCACTCTATCAATCCAACGACCAGAATAGCTCCGATCAAACTGATGTTAGAAATCGATCCTGATCCCATGATAAAGAGTTTGCCGCAGGCAATACAGGAGGGTGAGACTCCTAGTGCGGAACTACTGTGTAAACTAGCTTTCGACCGAATCAGGAAAAAGGCTGAGTATAGACTCGGTAAAGCCAAAAGATATCGCCACAAATGGGAGCCCACAATCGGCGATTTGGTATTGCTCAGGGACGTGAAGTTATTTTCCGCCCTTAGAGGACGTTACTCACGCATGGAGTTGCTGTACAAGGGACCCTACGAAATTAAAAGTAAATACGGAGACCATACCTTCGAATTGGTAGAAAGGGGAAAAAGTAAATCTGTTGGAAGGTACCACAACAACTCTTGAGGCTTTTCAAACAGGAGAGACAAGGAGGCAGGAATGAGAAAGAATAAGGCTAGTTAGTCTCACGCGTACAGCCAGGTAAAAATGTACAGTGCGGCTGGTACACCCAAGCACGCAGTGTGTGTAATTGATCAATGAATAAATAAATGTAAATATATGAATGAATGGGATTGTACATATGTAAATGTGAATATAAATTGTACATTGTTGTGCTTATTGTGTGAAAGTTGTGTATATAGAAAGGCTTGTGAAGATATATGTATTTATTGTAATTGTTTGTAGTGGCATTATAATCAGATTGTATTGTAAATAATGTATCACCGGCTGACCGCGAAGGGGAACTATTAGGCTAGTTATAGGCAGGAAGCGGGGACATCTCATAACATTGGAAACTCTTTCGGGAATTTCCAATGGTTATGTGGATGGGCATTTGAAGCAGTAATTAGGAGAGGGAGAGACCGATTTAATAGCGAAGTGATATCTCCATATTTTAGTTACTTGTATTCGCGGGGATGTTCTAGCGACTTGGTTAGAATTAGTTTCCCACGCAGGTGTGTTCTTACCCAGTCACTTGTCAGCATCGGACAGATTTATGGCCACCTTGTGCGGGGTTTTGCATAGAGACTCGTTGAAGCATAAAATCCGAAAGTTGGACTGGACCCGTGGGAAAGCTATTGCAAAGCTCGGGGTTTTCAAAAAGAACGGGGATTCTCGAAAAATCTATTAACTAATTTGATGTTGTGGGAAGTCCAAGGTCTAAATTTAGAGATGATGTATTTCGCGCCCAATGAGAAGAGATCTTGGTTCAGCTTATGAGGTCACTTTGGACCAATAGAAATAGATTTTAGGCCGGTTAAATGACGTAGTTGTTAGCAAATAGGATAGTTAGTTTTAGCGTAGGATAGGTTTTTATAAATAAGGGTGACGAGGCGCGGAGAGCATAACTACTTCTTTTCGTGTCGACGGCACTACATACGGAGCAGATCTTTTTTCGTGCCGACGGCCCCACACACTGAGCTTTTTGGTGTCGGCGACCCAACTTAATAGTCTTTTTTCGGCGAAGACTCGATAGATAGAACTTTGTCATCGACGAGACTACTCGTCAACGTTTAGGAGCTTCGATCATAGTGTATTGAACAAAGGATTGAAGTTATAGTATTGGACAGATCATATTCAGCGCTGCCAGAGTCGATACAGAAGTGCGACCAACGATTGAATTACAAGTTCAGCCGGAAATACATACTCAAGGGTTTACCAAGTGAATACGACAATTAGCTTATAGTTTTTTGGGATCAACACTGCCTTTTATATAAGTAGCCGGCTTGGTATTATTCCCGACATCATCCTACACCACAACTGTACCTCGGCTACCCTGAGTGGACCTCACGCTACACCGAGCGTCGAAATAGGGTGGGCTGGCGCCCACTGCTTAAAAGAGTAGAAAATTTGCTACCCTATTCGCGCTACTCGAAGGACGAGTGCTGACAGCCGTGGACCAGCAGGCTGATGCGAGCGAGGGCATCAGCCGTACATCATCTTCGATTGAGGACCACAACCGACCATCCACCCACAAATGGTCTCCGACGTGGGGCCACAATAACGACACCCAACCTCAAACAGTTCATTAAATCCTTATATTTACCGCTTATTTGTGCTCTATTTGTTATTATTAGTTCTGTTAATAAAGATTACTATTGCATTGTAAGCTGAAATTATATTTTGAAATTTTTATTGGAATGTAGGAAAAAACTAGAAAGCATTTTAGGGATTTTTAGTTTAAAGATGTTGACAACACTGGCGAGAAATCGTCCAGTGTAAAAGCAGCACACTGATATCCCTCTTATGAAACGGACCTGCTTCTATTGCGTAGTTACCGGCCAATCTTATCACTGCATTACGAAATCCTGCAATTGGCAAGTTTACCGGAATGAAAAATGAAGTTGTTGTCAATAACCATTACAGTTCCAAACAAATAGCCGCGTTTGTGGCTCAAGCTTCCAGCATGACGGCGCAAGTTCGATCCCTGATGGAATTTGTGGCGTACAAAGCTGACGTTGCAGAGAGTTTTACTCGCGGTACTAAGCTTATCGTTTTCCTCTATCATTCCACCAATAGATGCATATACTCCACCTTCCCTTAATTTCATTTAAGCTTATCATTAACGAAAGTTATAATTAGGATGGAGTGCAGTCTTGGGGCTTCTCAGAGTCTTGTCTGAGGATGGGACCAGGCTCTGTTAGGGTTGAAGAAGAATGACCCATCTGTCAGCGTCGGATTCACGAATGCTACCCACGACACCTTTCGGACTTGGACGATCTTCGCAAATGGCGCACAATGGACCAAAATAAGCTTAAATGCAAACGTCCCGGCCGGCCGGCCAGACCGAAGCCAGTGATCACTGATCACATCGCTAAGACCCGTTTTCTCCGATATCCCCTGTTATCCACATCTACCATTACTACATTGTCACCATATCATCTCCCAATCGTCTCTGAAGCGCCTCGCAGTTGACGTGAGACGTTGCTTCACGGCCTCTACGTTCACCACAAATCTCACACATCTGCAGGCGCCCAAACCCGACTCTACTACTACTCAGACTACTACTATTCTCCTAGTAAATACTAGTGTTGTGGGATTTAATCGATTAATCGATTCGATCAATTTCTGTTGTAAGAAATCGATCAAAAATATTTAATCGAATAATCGAGTCGATTAAAATTAATCGGTTGTAGTTGATATAAATTATTTTGTTAGTACACTCATACTAAAAATTCCGACAATATTTCTCTCTCGGAAATTGCTTACTTAAAAGCACAACAGTGTTGTTATTTTCTAACTGTAAACCAGATAGCGTAGGGATAATCTTTGCACAAACACTTCAGAAAGGGATGGAGATATGAGGACAGTGACCTGGTCAATCTCTATGGAAAGTTGAAACAATATGCGAAACCCTTACTAAGTTTTATGGTTTTCCATGAAAACTTCCACCTTGTTGTCAGCTCATTTTCCTAGCATATGAAATACATACTTTTCTGGAACTCGTCTCCCTCATCCTTATAAAATAGTCATGTCTACACTGTGTGCAAGTGAGAGCGTAACTATCGTCTTCTTTTTCTAAAATCTGGTAATTCGGATTACAATAGGGGCCAGTCTTCTGTTTCGACCGCTGTACTTTTGCAGGTGCTTGCAGCTTCTATACTGACTTTGTACATGACAGTTGTACGATGTTCTGTAAGTTTTGGTTTGATAAGGAAAAAAATCAGTTTTCTGTGGTATGTGAAAAGTGTAAACTCCATTATGTCATATCAGAATTCGAGAGGTAACCTCGCTGAAACGTATGGATTTAAATTGAACGATCGTGGAGACGTGCTCGACAGAAAAAAAAAAACTTTTTTCGTGTTTAGTGAAACAATAGGAAACATTGTTACTAAGCGTAGAGCGGCACTTAATTCGGAGCATGTGAATGCATTCACGTTTAAAATCATGGATGAAGCAGTATTAACTAGGTGAGTCTTGATACTTTTTGTTATTTATGTTTGTCTCAAAAATGCCCGGATTGGCACAATAAATTATAAGCCTCATAATAAATACGTTAGTAAGTAAATAAAATAGTTGTTTTGTAATGTGATACAATATATACAGATACACAAGATTTAATACTTATGGTTATCACCGAACAGAAGTTAAATTTAACAATAATTGTGTGTTACAGTATATTAAAACA
Organism: Periplaneta americana; assembly: GCF_040183065.1. NCBI lineage: Eukaryota > Metazoa > Arthropoda > Insecta > Blattodea > Blattidae > Periplaneta > Periplaneta americana. Next base: position 120,255,240 of record NC_091121.1, on the reverse strand, counting down.
TTTTTTAAACTCGATCAAAACTCGATTAATCGATTAAATTCAAATAGTTAATCGATTAAATATTTTGATCGATCAACAGCACTAGTAAATACTACTGCTACTACTACTACTCCTACTCCTACTACTGCTGCTATTTCTGCTACTAATACTTACTAATGGCTTCTAAGGAACCCGGAGGTTCATTGCCGCTCTCACATTAGAGGTCTGCATGGGTCTGCGGGCCTAGGCCCGCCCCGTGCTCGGGTTGAAATTCACTTAGGCTCTATGCTTGCCGGGCTCGGGTCTTAAAGAAACGCAAATCATATTTTTCCGTGAAACATGTACTGATTAAAAATAATACGAAGATTTTAAGGCATACACAATTAGATGCCCATCCGACAAATATCCAGAACAGTAGACTACCGGTATTGTAAGTTATTGTTTAGTTCGACTTCGTATTTCATAACGGAATTTGTCACGTCTGTACTCTCTCATAGACATATCGATTATTTGTTTTACGTAGGAGACTGATAAACTACTCTTTCTCATGCACCTACTGAAGTGATATCTCTCGTAGCTGTTCCTCACCCCTATGGCCTCTGGCCTCCGCTTCATCTGAAAATCTTCGGGTTTCGGGTAGGGCTCGGGTGACGATTATAAGGTAATCTCGGATTTCGGGTCGAGTTTGGATCTGGTTCAGATTGGGCCGGACCGGGCCCGGCCTAAGAATTTCGGTCCGTGCAGACCCTCTATCCATCCTCAATCTCACATAAGCCCGCCATCGGTCCCTATCCTGTGCAAGATTAATCCAGTCTCTATCATCATATCCCACTTCCCTCAAATCCATTTTAATATTATCCTTCCATGTACGTCTCGGTCTCCCCAAAGATCTATTTCCCTCCGGTCTCCCAGTTAACACTTTATATGCATTTCTGGATTCGCCCATACGTGCTACAAGCCCTGCCCATCTCAAACGTCTGGATTTAATGTTCCTAATTATGTCAGGAGAAGAATACAATGCGTACAGTTCTGCGTTGTGTAACTTTCTCCATTCTTCTGTATCTTCATCTCTCTTAGCCCCAAATATTTTCCTAAGAACCTTATTCTCAAACACCCTTAACCTCTGTTCCTCTCTCAAAGTGAGAGTCCAAGTTTCACCACCATACAGAACACCGGTAATATAACTGTTTTATAAATTCTAAATTTCATATTTTTTGACAGCAGACTAGATGACAAAAGCTTCTCAGCCGAATAATAACACGCATTTCCCATATTCTCCAATTTTTATATTTCCATTTCGTACAATATTCTGGTCACGAGACATAATCATATACTTTGTTTCGAGATTTACTTCCAAACCTATCGCTTTACTTGCTTCAAGTAAAATTTCCGTGTTTTCCCTAGTCGTTTGTGGATTTTCTCCTAACATATTCACGTCATCCGCATAGTCAAGCAGCGGATGTAACCCGTTCGATTCCAACCCCTCTCCTACTTTTACTAAATTGCAGTTGCTTTATCTTCGCACAGACGGTTAGGAGAGACCTCCTTCCCCTTCTACTGAGACAATACAGAACCCTCATTAAGGCTTAGAATTTTCCGGAAGAACTAAACGTTGTTGTCAACCTTCTTCCAACCCAATCGGTCAGTCAGTGGAGGTTATCAGTGGTGGTGTTCACATTGTGAATTATTTTAGTTTTTGAGTATAAGTGGATTCTACGCATCGTGGATCCGGAAGTGCATGTGTGGTATATACTTTTTTTTATTTAATATGAGTGGTTTCACTTGTTTGTGATTTTTCAAGCCGGTATTGGAAAAAAAGGCAAAGATTTACAGTCAGATGGTAGGGAAATGGTTCTAAATGTACATAAGTTCTTCACTGAAGAATATGAAGCACTGAAAATTGGAAAGCCAACAATATCCGTCGCCAATATTACGGAAAGAACAGGTGCTACTATTGGCGTTTCACGGCGCACAGTGCACAGGATATTTAATGAGAAGAAGAGTTCTGACATTAGCGGATCAGTATTGCGCACTCCTGGAAAGAAACGGCCAAATAGAACCCCAAAGAGATTCGTTCACTGCTTTTGCCATAAGACGAACAGTTTATTCTCTTCTTACAACACATTTTCTCCCTAGCTTAGAAAATATGAGAGAAGCTTTAAAGCAACGGTCATCAAAACACTGCACGCTCGGGCTAGCGTCTATTACCAGCGGACAAGACACAGCTCTAGCGTGCAATCGTCGCTGCTGTTGGGTATGCTGTCTCTCTATCCCTTGTGGATGACGGAGCAGAGTTCCTTACCTTCCATGCATTCTACCCATTACAGCAAGTGCTGACGACCATTTCTTTAAAGGAAGCTGATTTATTCCACGGAAGTAGATGTGCTTTGAGACAAATGTTAAAAGAATGTTTTAAACAATAATGGATGAAAGTATCTGATGGAAATATCTGACGTGGATTGTAAAAGATTGTATTTCCTTAGAAAAATGGAGTTGCCTCTACTGGTCGATCAGTTATATATTTTGATGAAACCTGGGTGAATGTAAATCATACAAAAAACAAAGTGCGGGCGTGTGAGCAACCAGATAGGCATTATGATCTCCACTTGAAGTAGGTACCCTTAGGTAAAGGACAGCGATTCTTTAGTGTACATGTCGGTTCTTCAACTGGATTCGTCCCCTAAAATCCGTCTCACAACTAACTTGGTCCCAAACCAAATTTGTTCCCGGACAATTCGCTCCCATAACAAATTCGTGACTGGACTATTCAGTAACATAACAAATTATGTTCGGTCCAGGCTTCATATATGGACCGGATACATAGCAACAATGTTGTTTTCTGTACCATAGGGAGAGTCACTCTTACAGCGCAAGGCCCCTCTCCTCACATGCTGTCTTCTGTACCATAAGAGTCACTCGCTCTGTGCAAGGCCCTCTCCTCACATATTGTCTTCTGTACAATAGGGAGAGTCACTCGCACAGCGCAAGTCCCCTCTCCTCACATGTTGTCTTCTGTACAATAGGGAGAGTCACTCGCACAGCGCAAGGCCCCTCTCCTCACATGTTGTCTTCTGTACAATAGGGAGAGTCACTCGCATAGCGCAAGACCCCTCTCCTCACATGTTGTCTTCTGTACAATAGGGAGAGTCACTCGCATAGCGCAAGGCCCCTCTCCTCACATGTTGTCTTCTGTACCATAGGGAGAGTCACTCGCACAGCGCAAGGCCCCTCTCCTCACATGTTGTCTTCTGTATCATAGGGAGAGTCACTCGCACAGCACAAGGCCCCTCTCCTCACATGTTGTCTTCTGTACCATAGGGAGAGTCACTCGTACAGCGCGAGGCCCCTCTCCTCACATGCTGTCTTCTGTACCATAAGAGTCACTCGCTCTGTGCAAGGCCCTCTCCTCACATATTGTCTTCTGTACAATAGGGAGAGTTACTCGCACAGCGCAAGTCCCCTCTCCTCACATGTTGTCTTCTGTACCATAGGGAGAGTCACTCGCACAGCGCAAGACCCCTCTCCTCACATGTTGTCTTCTGTACCATAGGGAGAGTCACTCGTACAGCGCAAGGCCCCTCTCCTCACACGTTGTCTTCTGTACAATAGGGAGAGTCACTCGCACAGCGCAAGTCCCCTCTCCTCACATGTTGTCTTCTGTACCATAGGGAGAGTCACTCGCACAGCGCAAGACCCCTCTCCTCACATGTTGTCTTCTGTACCATAGGGAGAGTCACTCGTACAGCGCAAGGCCCCTCTCCTCACATGTTGTCTTCTGTACAATAGGGAGAGTCACTCGCACAGCGCAAGGCCCCTCTCCTCACATGTTGTCTTCTGTACAATAGGGAGAGTCACTGGCACAGCGCAAGTCCCCTCTCCTCATATGTTGTCTTCTGTACAATAGGGAGAGTCACTCGCACAGCGCAAGGCCCCTCTCCTCACATGTTGTCTTCTGTACCATAGGGAGAGTCACTCGCACAGCGCAAGGCCCCTCTCCTCACATGTTGCCTTCTGTACAATAGGGAGAGTCACTCGCACAGCGCAAGGCCCCTCTCCTCACATGTTGTCTTCTGTACAATAGGGAGAGTCACTCGCACAACGCAAGGCCCCTCTCCTCACATGTCTTCTGTACAATAGGGAGAGTCACTCGCACAGCGCAAGGCCCCTCTCCTCACATGTTGTCTTCTGTACCATAGGGAGAGTCTATTTTCGTCTTTCCTGTTCAAAATGTTCTAATGTTCCTCCATATGAAACGGCGAAAATCTAAGTGAGACAAGTAGCCAACAGGCTTGGAGGTCACATAGACAGTTCCTCTCATCTCCAATTTTGTTTGCTAGAACGCGTTTTCGCATGCCTTTAAATTTTTCTCCTTCCATTTCCCCCATTCATTGGTGCATATCTTAAAAACGTATCATATTATTGTCACATAAGATGTTTTCATATAAAAAAATATGAAGAAGGTAGTCTGTCCATTCTTGAAACCGATAGTCATTTTGTGTTTGTTTCCAAATAAAGACCCGTAAATTATTCACTGAGTATTATTCATTTTGATTTCATACGCACCATTTCTGGATAAATTAAATTAACTTGTGCCTACTGAATATGAAAGAAATCCTTCCATTAGTTGGAGAAGTCATTGTTCACAGAGAGGGATCAGAGAGTGCATAAAACCACTTCGCATCAGGGGCGCCGATACTACCGTAATGATCTCTCGAAATCGGTATTTGGGACATCAGAATACTTTCTCTTTTTACATCGTGTAATGAGGAATTAAGCCTAAAGCAATGTAACACAACTGAACGTAAGCAATCAAGTAGGCTTATATCTTATTAAGATTCTCACTTTCCTTACGCACTGCAGTTCATTAAAGTATGTAAACTACATCTGCTGACTCACTGGTCACCTTGCAGAACGATTTAGTAAAGTGATTTGTAGACAAACAAAGTGCAAAAACAAGGTTGTGTGTGCCAGCGTTCTGAGCCGCAAATTTAGGCCACAATATTTTCGGAGGCACGGATTCGAAAGCCACTTGTGTTAGTAACACAGTAAACTGGATGTCTTAACATATTATGAAACACTCTGTAAGTTTCACTACTCATTGTCAGGAGACAGGCCGATCGTTTGAGGCACAGTTGTTTCCAAAAGCCTTGGTTAGAATCTCACCACTGTCATTACCATTATGTTATATAAATCTTAGTCTGTCTTGACACATATCATGAAGATAGTATGACTAAGGGATTTAAGCGGTTAGCGTCTTCACAGGGCTGGGTTCAAATCCCAAAGAAGATTTACTCATACGAAATATAAAGAAAAAGTATTGCGACATGGCAGAAATATCCATTTCGACATTTTCGCGTTAATAATAAGAGAGAAAAATTCGTTTTCGCCAATTCTTCCATTTCTCTGTGCACAGCGACGGATTTTGAACATATCAAACATATAATGTATCAATTTAATCGGAAATGATGGATAAGAAGTAGAATAATTTTACAACAAATATTAATGGAATCTTAATTAAACAAAAAGGACGCAACATGACTCACTCAAGACTGGCTCTAACACTTTTCTTAATTTGTTTTCAAAGTAATATAAAGTGATCAATGAAATAGTATAGACAGTATGTCCTCCCATTAAAATTATAAAACTTCTTAAACAATAAAATATTGTGACAGCCCCGTCGAGACTCGATCTCGCATCCCACAGAGTGCAGAGCGCGCGTGGAAGGATCGGGCGACGCGAAAAATGAAGTTGCGCGCGCATCTGCTTCCTGGGGCATGTGCTGTGGCGTAGAGAGGAGAGGAGTAATGCGCCTGCGACTGAGGGAAGAAATCCAGAGAATTCGAGAGGTGCCATCTTCCGGACATCCGTAGAAATTTCCAGCATCGTACTCTCTGGAAACTATGGTTTGGTTATAAAAGAGAGGCAAGTGAGCAGCAGCAGTTGTGTTGTAGTCATTGGACAGCAAGCCAGCCAGTCTTGTGTAGCAGTGAAGCCAGCTTCGAGACCGGAGTTCGACTTGAGTTGTGTCCGTAACTGTGGGAGCCGGAAGTCCTGAGTTTGAGTGCAGTGGACCGCAGTTGGGGGACCTGAGTTCGAAGTTCAGCGGATTGTCTCTGAAGGTCTGGGGCTCGAGATACTGTGAACTCGAGTGACTAAGCTAGAAGAACTAGCCAAGGCAAACGAACTGTGAACTGAGAACTGACAGTTTGATTTGTAAATAGTGCTTTGTGAACATTAGTTAAAATTAGCAGTACATTGTTGTTCTCAATAATTCAAGTAAATTGTCACTGTCGTCTGTGGAGTGCAATAACGAATACTGTGTTACTGTGTGGAGTGGATATCCCATTGTTGACGGGAGTGTTTACATTCAATTATAGCAAGTGATTATTGTTGAAACAATAAAGTTACATTATTGTTTTGTATTAAAAAGTTACAATATATATTACAATCTATAGCCTACATATCTACAGAAATAAATTCCTTTTTAAAATTAACGAAGAATGCTTCAGCTTCCACTAAAGAAAATACTGCACTTCATGCCTACAGATATATTCCTAGTTGGATACTTCTTAGAATAAAAATATTAGTGTTAAAACATATCTACATGAAGTAATCCTCAAAACTAACGTAAAAGGAACCTTGGCTGGCTTCACGAGGGCTGGGCACAGGACCGGTCTATATACACTTAGACACGCTTTAACTCACTTGACGATTTTGTAAATCCGACAGATGGACTAAGACTCTGGGTGGCATTCGTGAATCCGACGCTGACAGGGGAGCCAATCTGCCTTAGCCCCTAACAGATCCAGTTTCCGTTTCGCGAACGAACAGCCTGATAAGCCCCAGGAGCCGCAGCCCCAAACCCTTCCTATACCAGCATCGGAAACCGGCACTACTCCCAGACTTCATCCCAGCCTATTTTTACTATTGTATATAATAGAAGAAATGAGGGAGAGATGGAGAGTGTTGGTGGAATGATAGAGGGAAACATGAGTATTCCGAGAAAAATCTTCTGCAACGTCTGCTTTGTCCACCGCAAATGTCATCACGACCTGGCCGAGGATCGAACCCATGCCACCTGGATGGAAAACCAGCGCGGTAACACTCGACCCAGAGCGCGACAAAGAAGAGTCTAACGACGCAAGAAGAAACTGGGGAGAAACAGTAGTCTAAGTATGTCCGGGAACGCCGTATAAGCTACCCCTATTCCTTACTGGTTTCTTATTAAAGTGTCATATTATTATTCGTTCCCTAAATTGTTCTTGTATGATGCTAATTGAAGGGGTCAGAGCCATAGTGGGGCAAGCGCCATACATTAAAAACGAAGAAAACAAGGGTTAAAATTAAGTGCTTACCATAATTCAATGAAACATATAGCATATAATATAAATTGTGCAAATCTAGTCTTTCAGGTAAAGCTCCCTGTAAAGTAGATTTGAATAATTTCAAGGGAAAAATTGTTCCGGGGCCGGGTATCGATCCCGGGACCTTTGGTTGAACGTACCAGCGCTCTGCCAACTGAGCTACCCAGGAACTCCACCCGACACCGTCTCAACTTTTCCCTTTATATCCACACAACTCGCGTGGGCTGACGAAATGCCAGAGACCCACATCGAGTGCACACAATCTCTGTGTGACTTGGAATTGTGGTTTTCTGTTAACGTACACAGTGACGTATATATTATGCAAATCTAGTCTTTCAGGTAAAGCTCCCTGTAAAGAATATTTGAATAATTTCAAGGGAAAAATTGTTCCGGGGCCGGGTATCGATCCCGGGACCTCTGGTTGAACGTACCAGCGCTCTGCCAACTGCTCAGTAAATAAAATAATATGGCATAAACTAACGATAAAGGCTGTTTATAATGCTGGAGTACAAAAAGCTCTCTTAACTCATTCAAAACGTAGCCTCAAGGATTTCTTTTTTGTAGCAGCCTAAGCAGTATGCCTTCTCGAGGCGTGAGTTCAAATCTTAGTGCTTTACGTTTCACTTTCGTATCTTTTGTTTTGTGAGGGGCTACTTACATTTTTTTTTCGGATTTATCTACACAAAATCATTAGCACAGAAATATATAAACTGTCTAAAATAAATTATGTTTTACTTGGTCATACGAAGTATGTAGATCGTGGTGACTTAAATTGTGATGCTACGTGTTAGGACATAAAGAACTAGTACTCAATTCCAGACATGAAGAGGAAAACTTGTCTCTCTTTTGGTTGTGTTTGCTATATGTCGACTCAAGACGTGTCCTTTATCAAGAATTTCTGCTACTGATGAATTTGAAGTTTAGATTTGAAACCCTCACAATAGTAAGACATTTCAAACCAAAGAACCCACGCCTTGAAAGTTCGTGGCGTTAAAATTGATCAAATACATAGCCAGCAATTACATCTTGCAACTGCGTTTATTAGGTGTGGCGTAATAATTCAAAGGATGAATCAGATTGCTGACAATCATCAAAGATAAAGCATTCCAACTGAAAATAAATAGTGTAAGACATAGACCTATATATAAGTTATTTCCTTCAAAAGTACTTCAAAATCATGCTTCAATTGCAATATGAGTTACGTCACGTCTTAGGTAACCTTTCGTTCAACGTGTGGAACAAAGTGATAAAGAATTACGTAACCATCCAGAATAATATGAAATAGATTAAAAAATGATGTTTCTAACTGCCAGTTTATGATGGAGCTCTTTTTTTCGAAATAGGTCATAAAGCTTCCGGGATACGGACTTGCACGTACAAATTTCTCTCTATTACATCACAGTTCCAGTACTTTATATAACTGCACCCGGATCAGCAGGCAAAGATATTAATTGCAGGCGGCACACGCTTCACATGATCCATTTCGTTACGTAAAGCATTAATACTACTACGACGTACAAAATGTTCACTACACAATAAGCAATCTCATTAAAGCTTAGCATATGGATTACAGAGGTACTACGAAAGGTACGAACATAAACCTAATGTAATGAGTAAGGACCGGATTTAAAAGTTTTACCTATTTTGTTTTCCTTACTTGTAAATTCATAATTTCTTAAGTAATTTTCCGAATCATAGTCATAAGAATCATATATGTGACTTGTGTTGAACCTAAGTAAACTTAAGTCATAATTTTATTAATATGTATTTTTATATACTTACTGCGTTTTATATAAATATATTAAGAAATTTCAATACATATTATGATTTTTATTCTCTTCTGCACTACAGAAAGCGACCCAATCTGCAGTATTTATCCCTTCAATCTTTTGTTGTTTTGGATAAAATGATTGACAGGGAATTCGTCTTTCTTTGTATACGTAGTGGGCAGTCCAGAGGTTTCACCCTTTCAAAGGCACTGATTGGAACTGTATGTACGGGTATTTTGGAATTTGCACTGATCCCATATATGACATGCCAGTAGGGTATGAAGTGATTGAATTTTCTCTTGAGGTGAATGAACTGCGAAAAAGTTGCATTATTGAAATTTGTGAAGTTTTCCGGCATGTTCTCTGATAGAAAACTGTGATCTTCTTTGTGCGGGTACGAGCTGTGAACTTTTCTGTGCAATTTGTCTTATTCTGGTGCTTCTGGTGTTAACAATGAATTTTTATATTTTGTGTTTTGTTAAGCTATGTCAAAACAAGTGAAATCCCACTTATTACGACAGTGGATTGGAAATGATTCCATCTTTACCACCGAGCGAAAAGTTATGTTATTTAAATTAATTGACTGTAAGCGTACATTTTTAACAATCAGGCAATAAATTGTTTGCGATCTCTTTCACAGTTTGGGCAGAAAAACTAAAATAAAACCTATTTCACCTACGAGTATTTCAATAACCTAAATGGACTTCTTAAAAACCTAAAAATCCGGTCTCTAGTAATGACCCGTCTAGGTGTTGAGATTGAAAGACACACAAGCTACATTTGAAGTGATTTCTGTTCTAGTCCATGATAATGATGATTACGACAATAATAATAATAATAATAATAATAATAATAATAATAATAATAATAATAATAATAATAATAATAATAATAATAATAATAATAATAAACACGTTAGTGACCCAAAGGCGCATTTTTAAATCAGTTATCTAACGACGCTGTATGAAATATGCTTACTATGTCAGTTAGCGTCGATGGGATTGGTGCTAGCAAGATGTTATTTGACGAAATGAAGCGACGGATTCGCTATAGATTATCTGACATTCGCCTTACGGTTAGAGAAAATATCGGAAAAACTCAACCAAATAATCAACCGAAGCGGGAATCGAACACATGCCCAAATGCCTGCAGCCTGAGCTACGCAAGTGGCTGGAACTCTGTTTAAACATGAATAATACCTAATAATAATAATAATAATAATAATAATAATAATAATAATAATAATAATAAACACGTCAGTGCCGTAAAGGCGCATTTTTAAATCAGTTATCTAACGACGCTGTATGAAATAGGCTTACTATGTCAGTTAACGTCGATGGGATTGGTGATAGCAAGATGTTATTTGGCGAAATGAGACGACGGATTCATTATAGATTATCTGACATTCGCCTTACGGTTGGAGAAAATATCGGAAAAACTCAACCAAGTAATCAACCGAAGCGAGAATCGAACACACGCCCAAGTACCTGCCGCCTGAGCTATGCAAGTGGCTGGAACTCTGTTTAAACATCAATAATAATAATAATAATAATAATAATAATAATAATAAAGCGTGGCGGTAATTCAATTTATTTCAAAATAAATTGATGTCAGTAACAGAACTAAAAACAAAATTATTTCAAATACAATTTTGAACAATAAAAATGATATGCACGATACACACAAATAACACTATTGCATATACTAGTATGCTATATTCTATAAAACTAGGGGTGTGATTTTTTGGTATTAATGAAATACACTAAATGTTTGAAAACTTAATTTTATTCGCAAAAAAACTCAACTCTAACGAAGGTAGTCTAGAAAATGAACGACATTCTACTTCGAAATGTCTCGAATTCTAGTGATTTGAACGAAATAGTCGTATACTCACGAAATTAGTACTGGAGCACAATGCATGCTTTTTTCAGGAAATAGTCGCGAAAACAAAGAGATAATCCTTTCAATAAGTTGAAAGATTGAATTTGGTTGCCTTCTGAAGCTTTGCGTAAAGTGTAAATAACGATGCTGTAACAACTTTGCAGAGACCGAAGAGTTTGCATACTAATTCTATTGTACAAACTCTTTGAATCAGACAAAAATTCAAACGATGCCAGTAAGATAGGATTTTCCAAATAGAAAGATTGTATCTGATAGCCTAGACGAGTTCGTTTCTCATGTTCAAATGTTGAAACTATTCCTAGCCTTTATACAGCCTATTCAAGAGCAGGATAGTTACGTGCTGTAAACCGGTGTAAGATTTGCTACATCGTATCAGATTGAGCTCGTCCCGGTGTGTGGATTGATAATTCTCAATTCTAAATATGTGTAAACTGATGTTAAGTGATTGGGAGTAGGCATACTTTTCAAGAAAAATTGTATTTATGTAATTTAATGTTCATAATATTAAAAGTGTCAGGAATTTTGTAACAATTAAAATTAGTAACTCGGTTTTTACAGGTTATATATAGGCTAATATACATTTTGTATGCCGTATCTTGTTATGTTCATGAAATATTATCAAAACATTTTATATACACACGAAATATTCACAGAAATCATGATAAAACGAACACCGAAATAGAGGTAAAATAATCACCATAAAATCACACCCCTATGTAAAACATTGGCTGAAAAGGCACTACGTGGCTTGTCATAGGGAGACTGCTATGGAAATCGGTAGAAGAGACGTTAAAGAAAAATACAGTAAAAACAACTTTTATAGCATTATATTTCTCTACCTTTGCGTCTTCACTACTATAATGAATATTAACAGTCACAAGGTATTAAAAATAGCACGATTCCTTGATCACGTCATCAGAACCGTGCAAGACAACGTAGGCAGGGCAAACAGACCTACTGTCGGTCCGAGTGGTTATGTCACAGGGTCGTCGAAACGGGAGAAATCACGTGACAAGTTACTTAACTGGGCTCTTTTATTTAAATTATCTTAAAGAGTTGTATAATATCAGTACACTTTCAATTCCGTACAGTAAATGTTTTCAGGAAATAGGCTAACACCCAGTCACTAGCTTTTACAGAGGGGCCAGCAGAAACAGGTGGGGAAACCGGGATGCAACATAATCACTAGAACGGACAGTACACTACCATAATAGTATCACCTGAGACTATAATGCATGAACTTCAATTTTTAACCATAAATCTCACAGAATCTGAGTGGGGTCAATATGGGCTGTATAGCCTATATGAGAAGGAAACTAACATGATGAAAAAGCAGTATAAGAAAATAAAATAATAATTTGAGGAAGACTGTGACGATAAAACAGCATCAGGGTAAGTGCATTGAGGATTTGAAGGAGGCAAGGATAAGCAGAAGAAAAAGAAAAGCTGTGACACCGATTATTGTGTTCCTCAATAGCTTTAATATCTTAGGGCAAGACTAAAAACAGGATGACGAATATAAAACAATAAACATGGGAGAAGAAAAAGAGCTACTGAGCGACGTTTAAACTCCAATTACATTCCCCGTAAGCCTGTGGGTCTATCGGAAGAATTGTATCCTAGACTTGGAAAGTCAGTCCGTAGCAACGAGTGGACAGGCAGATCCTTTGGCATGGTCTGTGGTCGGGCGCGATGTGAGGCTATAATGCCGCTTGCTCGATACCGGAAATTAGCAACCATTCCGTGTTGTCCTACAAGAGATAGATAATGTGGGATGTGTGCAGTGCAGCTTGGAGCACTCACGCCACTGTCTGGGAAACACCTTCGCAACCAATCCTGCCCAGGGACGAAATTCCGAGTTCTTTCAGATGCACTAATTTATCAATCATTGACTCATCTTCTTCAAATTTCACATAAACGCACAGTAATTTATAAATCATTCGCTCATCTTCTATAAATTTCACATAATTGAACACTAATGTATAAATCAATCACTCATTTTCTTTAAATTTCTTATATCCGCACACTAATGTATCGATCATTCACTCATCTTCAAATTTCATATAATCGCAAACTAATTTATAAATCATTCACTCATCTTCTTAAAAAAATTAAATTATGGTTTATTTAACGACGCTCGCAACTGCAGAGGTTATATTAGCGTCGTCGGTGTGCCATAATTTTGTCTCGCATTTCTTTTACATGCCAGTAAATCTACTGACATAAGCCTGTCGCATTTAAGTACACTTAAGTGTACACCTGGGCCGGCATCGTACCCGCAACCTCGAACACAGAAGGCCAGCGCTATACAGACTACGCTACCGAGGCCGATCTCATCTTCTTTAAATTTCATATAATCGCACACTAATTTATCAACAAACTCATCTTCCTTAAATTTCACATACTCGCACAATAATTTATAAATCATTTAGTCATCTTTAAATTTCACATAATCGCACAACAATTTATAAATCATTCACTCATCTTCTTTAAATTTCATATAATCGCACACTAATATATAAATCATTCACTCACCTTCTTTAAATTTCACATAATCGCTCATTAATTTATAAATCATTCACTCATCCTCTTTAAGTTTCATATAATCGCACACTAATTTATAAATTATTCACTCATCTTCTTTAAATTTCACATAATCGCACACTAATTTATAAATCATTCACTCATATACTTTAAATTTCACATAATAGCTCACTAATTTATCAATCATTCACTCATATTCTTTAAAATTCACATAATCGGACACTAATTTATCAATCATTCACTCATCTTCTTCAAATTTCACATAATCGCACACCAATTTGTAAATCATTCACTCTTATTTAAATTTCACATAATAGCACACTAATTTATCAATCATTCACCCATATTCTTTAAATCTCACATAATCGGACACTAATTCATCAATCATTCACTCATATTTTTCAAATATCATATGATCGCACACTAAGTCATTCACTCATCTCTTTAAATTTCACATAATAGCACACTAATTTATAAATTATTCACTCATCTTCTTTAAATTTCACCTAAAGGAATCTCACAGCTTTCAGAGAACCTACCGCGAAAGGAATCCCTTTGCCTTTGGTGACGAGCAATTAGCTGATATCTTAGCGTGAGACCAGCTATGAGATTCACTGTTGATGTAATTGCTCTGAGGATATTCTCCTAGAGTACTTCACTGTCGGGAAACATAACATATTCAAATACAGTGGGCGAACAGTTCAGTTCCTGAGATATATATATATATATATATATATATATATATATATATATATATATATATATATATTTCTCTTTTCCGTTTTTCTTATGATTTATTCATCCGTGTTATAATAATATTATCATGTGCATGTTAATATTACACTGATCATGTTAAGACTCAGTTCAAACGATATGTGAAAACCACGACATTACAAGGAAGGAGAGAAGGATATGGAGAAAAAAGAAAGACAAGAAGGAAGTAAGAATTTATAAACGAAAGAAAATAATATGAACAAAGAGAAAGGAATAAACTATTATGCAATAATGAAAGAAAAAGAAACAATGAATGATAGAAAGGAGAAAACTGGAAGGAAGGGAATACTGACAAAGTAAGAGGGGGGAAAAAGGCAAAGGAAGGAAGAGTCTTAATACAGTACATCCTACCCTTCCCTACTTACTTAATAATTATAAGCTAACCCAGTGGTTCCCAATGCTTTTAAGGCGCGACCCACTTTTGGGAGAGACATTTGTTCGCGATCCCCCACTATCACACCGGTAATTGACCTCATTCGAAAAATACAAATCCCTGTAAAATCTGAAACAACGACAATTTTACTCAAAATCAGTGGATACCATCCAACTTCTAATGTACCGGTATCTGCAAGATAAGAAATAGGAATATGCAAACCTATTTTGCAATTCTTCTTGGCTTTCTAGACTGACTTTCTTTGCTGATATATTTTTTTTTCGAATACTTAAATCACTTTGAATAGTAGTTTACAAGGCCAAGATGTTATCAACAATAATCTCACTAGAGGTTTTGATTTATCTAGAGAAAATCAAAATTAGATTTAATTGACTATTACACGATTAGAAGAACTGAAGTATTCTAATACAACCAAATAAAATTGACTTACTAAAATTCTATTAAAAATTCTATTCCACTAATGTTAGCTTCACCAAAATGTTTGAACGGAGCCGCCATTTTCAGTCAACTATCTGTGCGGTAAACAAATTACGATCGCAAAACATGTTTTATAGTACCGTAAAGAATTTGTAGTTTGAAATGTTGGCAAACAAAGAAATAAATGCTAAGGAAGTGATAAAAACAAAAAAAATGCTAGAGAAATGATAAAAATAAAGAAATGCTAGGAAAGTGATAAAATTGTAGCGATAAGCAGCGATGATTGGTTGAAACACGTCCTTCCGTACCGTTTTATTGGTCAAAAGTAGTATGACGTAGTTGCTGGGTAACTATCGGTGCTGGACCCCGGAATCATTTCACCGGCATTATCATCTTCATCTCATTCAGACGCTAAATAACCTAAGATGTTGATAAAGCGTCGTAAAATAACCTACTTAAAAAAAAGTATGACGTAGTAAAAGTGTAATAGTCATAATACGAGTAACAGCCAGAGATAAAATCGATATATTTATAAGGAAACTTGATTTATGGTAGGCATCACTCATGGAAAATTTACTTACGAATGGTAAACGATAAAATATGCCGAGTTTGTGTTTGCGGACGTGGAATTAAGTTTGCAGAATTTTAAACAACACCTTCGTAAATATTTTATGGAAGAAACTCAAAACAATCACGACAGTTACAGATAGATGTTGAATCCGTTTTCAAACAGTTTCGTTCAACTGGCTGAAATTCCAAAAAATATTAAGGAAAAGACTCATTGAAATATGTACTTGCTGATAAAATGTTGAAACTAAACATTTTTCACCGACCGTGGATTAGTTTTAGATGAAAAATATGTAAGAATACCTCGAGCTTGCAAAAAACTTACATTTTGGATAGCATTTGCAAACTCATATTTATTCAAAATAAGTTTCTAGTCTATGATTGCCATGAAGATAACAGGGAGAAATCTCCTTGAAATTGAAAATGACATCATTGTGTGTGTCAAATATAGAACTCAGAATAGAGAAGCTACTTTCTCAAAACAGGCAGATTTAGAGCATTAATTATTTTTTATTTCAGCTGCAACTACTAAAGTATACTTTTATTTTTATATCCAACTTTGGTTGTTTATGTTTCTAAATATAACATCAATATGTGTTAATAATAATTTTTTTTTTATTTTGTAAATCATCTTGCTACCTCCCTCAGCTCTTTACACGACCCCCCCCCCCACACACTTTGAAAATCAAAATAAGGTGTTAGGGCTGTTTATTTGAGCAAGAGGCATAATATCTCGCTTCCTTGTTGATATTTGCTACCGGTTCTATCTTAAAAAATCTTTAAATGTTCACTAAAAATTCTTGAAACTCATCTATATGCTGCATTAATAATTACCCTTTCTCTTCACTTACCAATTTTTGTTTTTCTTTTATCCCATTTCTTTGTTGTTACATTTTTTAAATATTCAGTTTCTTGTTTTGTTCTTCTTCAAATGTTGGTATTCTTTGTCAATCAGGCAACCTCCTAATAAGAAGCTGAAAGCCAAATAAAGTTTTCTAAATGAATGACTGTTAGTACATTGTGTAAGACTAGTCAAGGTATGCCTATATGCTGACATCCTTAATCGTTCCTGGTCTCTGTTTATCTGTAAATGAATTACCTTGGATACGTAACACTGCCGATAAAACTTATGTCTACTAGTTTGCAAAAATCATGACGTATGTGGAGGTCACTCTCTTGGGTCTTCTCCAGTGTCTATGTGTGTGTGTGTGTGTTTTTCACCACATGTCCTACTACAGATTAATACTGCAAGTTTTAATTTTATTTTACCTTTATGTTTTAACTAACTCTCCAGAAATGTTTATTAAATTTTATTCACTTGCGAATATGTCAATAATTTATTAATTTCTTTATGTTGATAGTGTCTGTTTTTTCCCTTATATAGAAATACAAATTAGATATTACTTTTTATATCTAATCCCATAGAGTGAAAGTAAAATTATAACATGTTTACAGTAGACTGCCTAGGAGTTACATTAGTTATATACATACGAGTAGGCTATATTATATTACTTTTATACCGTGTTTTTTGAAGGGTTTTTATAAATGAAAACGCTAATTCTACAGACTTATAGTAAAATTACAAGATCTTTACAATATTTACTTAGTATTTAAAATTAGATTATGTGTATATATATATATATATATATATATATAGTTACTTATATAGAAGTGAAATTTTGAGGTTTATGTATACATTAAAACGCTAACTTTGCAAACTTAAAGTACAACTATAACATCGCTACAATTATATACTTAGGAATTACAATTATAAGAAATCTGTTTTATTTGTTATTTGCAAGTATTAGTAATTGAAGAGCTCAGAGCCAAAGGCGACCAACCCACAATTTTGTGTTGTTCATTATTATGCTTTTTTTCAAAACAATACATTGGTGTTATAGATTCATGATATTTTGTTGTATTCATTCAATGTACACCAATTAAAATAAATTGTGAAACCAATCATTTTTGTCAGGATGCTCTTAATTTCAACACTTATTTACTCATTTTGCAATTGTGGGTTAGTCGCCTTTGGCTCTGAGCCCTTCAATTAATTGTTAAGGTTTTCATTTTCTAGAAGTATGTCTTCTCTTTGCTACATTTGCATGTGATCAGATCAGCTGTATTACTGCAATTTGTCAAAGTCAAATGAATCTCGAAAATGTATGCTTTGCTGTGAGGTTACTGTTGGTGGTTATCAAATTCCCTCCGCTAGATATAATCTGATCTTTCAAAATTTTCATTGCCTTTCTAGTATTTTGCGTCGATGAGATTTGTGATTTCAGACCGGCAGGCAAGCGTCTTAACCGACTGAGCCGCGCCGGTGGCTGAAATTGTAGTTGTTCCAGAGTCTTCAAAATGGATATAGCCTCGACTTGACTGTTTGATGATCTAGCCTGTACTTATATTTCTTTGACAGAGTTCTATTCAGATATAGGCTACTGCTGCTCCTGCCCAAACTTTGTCTTCGATTTTGCTGCCGTCTGTGAAGATGTCTACCAGGTATGATGTTGAGCCATTTATTTAATATATTTTAATACGTTGTGCTGTGTGTGTATTCACTGTTTAACATCTAGCTCTGCTATTATGTTTGATCCAGAACAATAATGGTTCAATCAGCTGCACGATTCTGTATAAGCAAATATTTTTAAGGCAACGTCAGTTTAGGAATATTAGTTTCGCACGCAATAATATAAAATCCGTAAGCAAATATTTAATAACTTGAACTTTGCTTTCAGACTTGTTTACTGAATTGATATTCTCTTACTATGTTAAACAATCATATTTTAAATATCTAAATGATAAAGTTCCTAGTAATAAAATGTTACATTTACAGTATAATGTATTCAGATCTACTACTACTACTACTACTACTACTACTACTACTACTACTACCACCACCACCACCACTACTACTACCACTACTACTACCACCACCACTACCACCACCACCACTACTACTACCACCACTACTACCACTACCATCACTACTACCACTACCACTACTACATTGTATTAATTACAGACCTGGTTGAGTGAAAAGAAGGCATCATGGCCTTAGTTCTGCCAGTTAAAATATATTAATAATAATAATGATAATAATAATAATAGTATTATTATTATTATTGTTATTATTATTATATGTAGTTAATACGCAAGAGAGGATACAAATTGCCTAGGCCTGCAATATGTTTTATACTGTAAAATAAATTCAAGTACACACTTTATGCTACTCATCCAATCTCTGTATGCAAATATTTGTTCTCCCGAAAGCATTGCATATATACGGTTGTGTAAACTTGAAGTATTGTGATAAGCGGCACCTTGAATAACGCTTTAATCTTTCACACTAACTTTTAATTTGAAATTGCCTTTTATGGGACAGTTGTTTTTGTTTGGACGATATACTCAAGGAACGGTGACTATCTTATCTGCTGGTGAAAACCCCAGAAGTACAGTCAATGACGGAAGTTGCTATCTAATGCTGTCGTAATGTATAAAATATATTAGGTACTACGTTCATGGTAATTAGGATTTTTTTAAGCGTTCATTCCGATCTTTAATAGTGAGACGTGGATAATAAAAAAATACACAATTTAATACAAACTGAAGAACAGTGACGAGATATACAAAGATGGACCAATACGAAGCGACAATATAAAACAAGATTGTAAACATTTAGGGGACAGTAGCCAACAATGGACTAGCTAACGATTTCTTATTTTATCTAACAAAGGCAATGCCTTAAAATTCCGTTCATAGGTTTGAACAATTACATTACTAATAAGGAATGATAAAATGAAGTTTCAGAACTACATCCTATTTATATCTGTTTAAAGATTAGCTCATTTAAAACTCGGCTATTGGTTCAATGAAGGCGAGAGGGTTGTATGAATGGACCACCATGTTCCCATGAATGACCAAAAGAAAAATTTAAAAAATATCTCAAAATAATGTCAACAAATGACAAATCATGACAATGAAGAAACATAGATTCGATTAATGGATGTTGAAGTTACTTTTAATCCAATTGTAATCGAATTTTGAAACTGAAAATCATGAAAAACACAGTCCTTGTAATTTCAATGTTTTAAAGTTTTAGGTTATTTCAAATTAGCTAATACAGTAGTTAAAAAATGTTAGCATACAACTTTAAATTACATGACAGCAATATAACGATGTGGTTGTACATATGAAATTATTTTCTGGAGTCTGAGATTATTCTTATACTGTAGATAAAACAGTCTTCCTTTCAAGACACACATGCCACACAAAGTATTTCTTTTGACTCCGCCTAACATTTACACAAGATTCATGTACCCATTTCCTGCAAGACATACACTGAATCATATTTTCCTTGATGGTTTCTTCATACATGAAACAAAACCAGGAGTATTGATTTTGATTGCTTCCTGAAGGGAATTGGTTTCCATGAATGGTCCATTTTAATGGGAAGTCCAGCTGCTCCATCCATAGCGACTTCGCCATTTTCTAATCACACTTCAAGGGCGCTGAAGTGGTTATACAAAGTTTATGAATATAAAACTAAAAAGGAAGCAGACAGAACACTGCTTCATTTCATAACTTAATGCCATTAAGCCAATCTACTCTGGACTTAAAGTTACTTTAAAATTATACAGTAAAAATAACAAAAACATATCTGAGCTTCTTGTTCAGCCCACGTGTTTGCTGCCGCCACCAAAGAAAACTCAGGAGTGACATACACGAAGGGAAGCCTTGAGGTGACGTTTCACGCATACGCAGTCAATATGTTCAAGAATATGCAACGGTCCATTAAAAGCCACGGTTCATCGATGGCTACTCTCCTCTACTTCCTAACTGAAAAAAATGCATTATATAAAAACAAGAAAATAGTCACATAAATAATGAAACAGGACGATCGAAAAGAGTTTAAAAAAGTCACTGGCTCGGAACAGGTGAATCCATTAAGTGGTGGCGGTGGTGGTGGTGGTGGTGGTGGTGGTGGTGGTGGTGGTGGTGGTGGTGGTGGTGGTGTTGCTGCGCACTGAGTTTGTACTCATTTCGGCTTAGCACTAGACACTGCCCCACACACGTCGGACTTCTAAAGTCGCGTATACACTGTAATATGTAAGGTAACATATTCGTGTGGTTTGGAAAGGTCAAAAGAAAATGCTTTGCAGTTTGTATAAAACTCATACAATTCTATGGGATCCTAGGGACATTAATTAATTTAAAAAGGACCTGCAGGAAGATGCCTGGAAATAAATTGTAACTGCACAGGACAAACAAGATGCGTGCAAGAGCAAAATACTCAGTCTTCTGGCATAGTACCGACGACAGAGGAGCAACGAGAAGGAATCAAAAGGAACAAGAAAAGATGTAGAATTTTCTTAATGCAGATAATTTATTTTCTAAATATCTCAGTAGTCACATGAAGGCGTGTACAAATAAAATTTTCAATGCTCTAGCACTAGCTTGAGGGTTCTAGAAAACACAGTTCATACTAACACCACAGTCTAGTATATCAGTCACGAAGCTCAATATGTAGGAAATATGCATCCATAGATAGTTGCTAACCACTAGGATCGCTACTATCGCCCCATATAAACAATGCGAGATAGTACCGGAACAGTCTATTGTTCCTAGCACCCTCAAAGCTCAAGCTTCGTAACTGTATATACTAGACTGTGCTAACACTATGGTGAAGTTTGTACAGGCTCACCTTACAAGTAAATGTTCTCATGGGGACAGATAAAAAAATTAATTTTTTTCTTCCACCAGAAGTTTGTCGCTCGGGATCGGAACCAGTGTATGACAGCCGTATGCACTTCTCTGTCGACCCCATGGTATGATAAATGTCTAATTTCCGATGGAGAATATGTTGAAACATAACTCAACAATATTACTGCACTTGTTCCAATAAATTTTTCCAATGAAATTGTGTTTTATTTCTATAAACGGTCACAGAGAAACTTATTTTTACGGCCCTCGCATTGCGCTCGAGTGGCCAAAATTTGTGTAAGAACTTGTTTTGACATTATTTACTTGGTGGAAGGAAAAAATAACTTTATCTGCTCCATGAGAATGTTTGCTTGTTAGTTGTGCCCGCCCAAATAACTTCTAATCCATTGAAGTTATCGATATTCTGTTTTTAAATTCTGAAATGGTATTAAGGGGCTAGTAAAAACATGTGCTGCGTTTTGCCGTGGAATTATTAGTCGATATCAACATCGATATCAACTTGGCTTGTAAGCAGAACTATACTAATGTCTACCGCTAGCATATAAGTTCAAAAGGTTGCGATTTCCTAAATCATATTCGACTGAAAATGTAGATTGTTTACGCCTTGCTCACAGAGTGATCGGCTCGCCGGATGGCTCGTAGAATGCGCGCACGACGAGCATCATTCTTGTTATTACACGCTCGGCTCGCCTGTATGTCAGTTAGCTCCAGTCCAATGGTCAGTTATGCCTTACTTAAGAGACGTCAAAGTGATTAAGAATAGCAAAGACGTAGTTTTATGTAGATCTAATATCAAGGAATAATATGTAATATGGTCGAAATAATATGTAAAATTATATTTCACTCTATCAATGATAATAAATAAGCTGCGGATTTTGCATATTTGCACTCTTTTTTATCTCAAACATAATGTGTGGTCCACACCTGTGGAGTAACGGTTAGTGCGTCTGGCCGCGAAACCATCGATCCTGGACCCCGGACTCATTTCACCGGCATTATCACCTTCATCTCATTCAGACGCTAAATAACCTGAGATGTTGATAACGCGTCGTAAATAACCTACTACAATAAAAAAATTAATGTATGTACAGATCATTAACTCATTTCTTGTTGTTTGGAATTACTATGCAAGGTTTTGATGTGCATAGGCTATACTGTGCTTCAACCACGAGAAAGTCTTTGCGGAATGAAACGGAGCGGGGTAATGCTGTGAATGAATGTTGATGTCATAAGATGTCATAACGTTACACACGTGGGTACTCGTATCCCTACTGGCTCGCTCTCACAGGACAAACAATAACATTGTTACACACATATATATACTACCCTAGTTACAAAATTAGATCACCGTTAATCTCCTGGTATTTTAATCTCTCCATATAGGACATAAGCAAATAACATATGCAGGAGAGCGCATGATTTTTAAACTGACATTATAACAATAATATTGTCTACCTACTGCGCTCCAATTGATGACGCAATAGTAAGTACATTCCTTTCACGGTTGATCTCCTGGTTGGAGAACAGTAGGAAGCTCATGCTCATTTGTTTTTCCTTGCTTGTTCTCGCCGTTTGGATCTCGTTACTACAACTGAAATTATTTAACTTTTAACAACCAGGCTCAGATTCTCAACTTCTCGAGCGTTTATTCAGATGACTTGTTGTGTGCGATTGCTGTATAGTTAAGGTGAACATTAGAAACAATATACCTAAAGATAAAAGCTCACGTAGTTTCCTTCTGAAAAACTGTATTAATGGTAAAAAGACTTTATATTTTCGTTTACGAAGACGCGTTCCTGCAGACTTACGTACTGCATTTTAAAGGTAATTTTTATACCTATGTTTTAAATAATAGGTGAACTACACAAAGAAATATCAAATGGGTCAACATTTGCAGATTGCATCTCACATACATAATGCATCGAAAAACAATATTAACCTTTGCTGAATATGAAGCCAAAGGAAATTCTCAATATATACAGTAACGTTATTGGTGAAGATACAGCCCTGGGCATAAAGGGGAAGGAAAAAGGAAAGGAGATAGCCCGCCCATGTCATTTTCGCTTACACAGTTTTAAAAACAAACACACAGAAAGGCACTGTGCATCAGTGGTAGATTTTAGGCGACAAGCGAGAGCCGAAATTTCGTAAAAGCTATGATGCCTGTCTTATACAATCCGTCACTGTCTACTCTTATCGGTCCCAAACACAACTCTCTCAGCCGGGGAAGGTGGAGTGAGGAATTAAGGAATAGTCTGCAGTGACTCGATTGAGTTATTAGCGCCCAGGCCTGGTATAGTAGGACTTTTAAAGGATCCCCAGTCGGTCTCTTTTGTTGCTAGAAGAAGTTAGGCGCACGGTACACCCCGGTCATTAAGGAACGTGTGTGGAAATTTCTAGACGTGCAGTTTTCACATTTTACATTGACTTCGCCACGTGGGTATGAAACAATCGTATATTTATTTCTATACGACAAATTATACATCCATTCAATCAATCACGAATTAATGAATGGATAATTTTGAATTACTGTGTGTATAAAGATCCATTATAGAGCCATTATACGGTCAACTTCTTCAAACTAATATATTTTCATACTTATATCAATAATAATAATAATAATAATAATAATAATAATAATAATAATAATAATAATAATAATAATAATAAAAGTAAAACCGAATTTGAATTTGTGAATTTGTGTTTCGTGTCTGTGAAACTTAAAGTGGTACGTAATAAAATATGATAGCATTTTGCTTCTCTTACCTCTATTCGTCGCCATTCTCTCCTAAATGTATCAAAAATCTCTCTTGGTCACTGTCCCTGCCGTGCTTCATGTAATTCTCTTCCTATTTAATTTACACGTTGAACACAGGAGGACTAATTGTGGAGACCGACTGTTGCAGCTCCATCACGCAGAAGCTGACACACTAGCACTAGCACTGAGAGTCGAAGTAATATTGTTTTTCCTAACATAAGACTTTACTTGGGGCCAGATCATTTCCAAAGGATTTAGAATACAGTGGTACGGAGGTAGTTGTAAAACTTCGTGTCCCTATGAGGCTGCGAGCTCCTCCACTGCATACTACAGTATTTCTTACTAATAATGACTGATTTGATTTCCTGCAGCATAACTGCCTTGATGGGTATGGGGTTAGGTACGCTAATAATATTGTGCACGATTTTTGCCCCGAATTATGTTACAGAAGACAAACTATTATACTTATATGACTGTTTGTGCTTCAGATTTCCTCTGAGTAGAGATTCCCTTAATCGAAAGTGGATAGGTGCAATCCGAAGAGAAAATTTCTACCCTACAATGAGTCACTCAGTTTGTTCAATTCATTTCGAAGATAGTTGTTACCTTGAAACTACGTTATTACAATGTACAGTTACCCTTAAAAAGAATGAGACGATTCTTGGTCGTCGGAAGTTAAAATTCTACAGCGCGGTTCACTCGATATCGACGTAACGATACATAACATGAGAAATAGTACAAGAATTGCTACAAGGACCACAACAAGGACAAGGACCAGAATAAGGATCACGAAGAAGACTGCCATTTAAGACCAGGATTTCACAACATAGCTCGAGTCACAAAATATCATTGCTTCACTGTACCGAATGGCAAATGCTTGCTAAGGGATCTACATTCTGGACTGCTGTTGTCACTGTCTTGTCTCGGTAGCTCATATAGTAGCGTGTTGGTTCCGCTGTATAACCGAAACGTCTCGTGTTCGATCCCGAGTAAAACTTTTTTTTTATTGAGGTGTAATTAATTTAATCTTTGTCTTACGATGTTTGGGTGACGTATATACGTCCGTTGATGTGACATATTAATGAATTAAATGCTATTATAGTCACAATCATGCCATGGTATGAAAGAAAAATTTCACAACCTGTAAAGTTTCTTTCCAGCCATAAGCAGTGCTGACTAAGATCAGACGCTATGGACAGTACTCTATAACAGAGTCGCCAGTATGAAAGGATAATTCCGAGCCTTTGGCGTGAGACGAACTCGATAGCTCTCCTAACCGGAGACCAGGAAGTCGCAGGTTCGATTCCCGCTCGAGGTTGTGAAATTTTTCTTTCATACCATGGCATGATTGTGACTATAATAGCATTTAATTCAGTAATTAATTTGTTCAGAGTTCCTCGACTGTCTAATTTGTCGAAAAATATGGAATAATTTATGCCCAATTTCTGGGTTTTACAAGTTGGCTGAACCTCGTCAAAAAAAAAAAATAAAACTTACTTGGAAGTTAAAAGTATTCTTCCTCAAACAAAAATCATAAGAAACAAAAAGAGACCTGTTAACTTAAAATCTTGTCCACATGCCATCAGCTTCTATTACAGACTAAGTCGATCCGGCATGGATGTCACGAGATTGTGAAATAAGTTCTGATCCCCGGCGAGATCTTCCCAGGTGTCAACAACTTGATCCCACAATTCGTCTCGATTTCGAGGGCGTCGGTGGGCATAGGGACTATCCTTCTCTTTTTCAATTCCACCCATAAATTTTCGATGACATTCAAATCAGGTGACTTCGGAGGCCAATTAATGATTTCGATCTCGGGTCTCCTTTGAAACCATCTTTGAATGCTTGCAGCATAGTGCACGGGATGGCTATCCTGCTGGAAGAGCAATGTTCCTTCGGGAAAACGTTCTCGGGCGGAGGGAAGGAATATATTTTCCAGAATGTGCTCGTAAGTTCCCGCATTAAACCGGCCATAGATGCTTCTATAACGCCAGGTCCATCGTAAGACATCCACCCCCAACACGATATGGTAAAGCGCCCCGATCTTTCACGTCGGTGCACATAGCGCTGGTCATGTCGGAGACCATCCTCACGATAGACACGGACAGGACCTTCGTAATCACTCGAGATGGTTGTTTCGTCGGAGAAAATTACATTTCTCCAATCGAAATCCACTCGATTGGTAGCGAAGGCAAGACGGTCGACAGCTTGTGCTTCCCCCAATATTTCCATTTGCGCAGCCCTCCGGCTCCTAATACCGCGGTTCCTCAACCTGCTGATCACAGTCTGTGAAGAGCCGGGAAAGTTAGATACTGCTCTTATTTCGTTAGCAGTCAGAAAGGGGTCCTGTCGAACTGTCTCGAATAAGAGAGCATCCTCTTCCAATGAAGAAATCCGCGGACGCCCAGGAATAGGGCGATTTTCGATCTCCCCTAAATTTTGGTAACGATAACCCACCTCGCGGCTGTACTTCCAGGAACACCGACCAAACGGCCAGCAGATCTAGCCCCATATCCAGCCTCAACTAGAGCTATAACTCGCTGTCTCATGTCACGTCGGTTCGCCATTACGATGGGAAATGAGGGATGACGATAATACTTTAGTGTAGACAATGACTATTTAACGTGATATAGAATTATTGAAATAAGAGGCATCTTGCGTAGTAAGAGTTAATAAATCAACCCTAAATTAAATAACTAAATAACAGGATATAACAGGAAGTCCAACTGTTGCGAAACTAATCAAATTAAATCTAAGCTGAAGTAGCACAGCCATTGATAAATGTTTTGTACACAGAATTAGACTGAATTCCTATTCGACAGAACATATAATCAATGGCTTGTCTGAACATGATAAACAAATCCTAAGTGTTTCCAATGTCACTGAACAATTTCAAAATATTAATTTAAAATCTAAGAAAGGATCGTAAATGTTGTATCTAATGATTATTTACATTTATGTCTACAAAATGAATCTTGGAAAAATGTATATGATACTGGTACTACTGATATTAAGAGTTAATGTATTGCATTTTTCACTTAATTTCATAATCACTTCAGTGGATTTTCTCCACTCAATGTTGTGAAAAAATTCAAAAGTAAAAACATGTAGATAACGCAGGGACTTCAAAATATCATGTATTAAAAAGAAGACTCTATATGTAATGAGCTGCAATATAATGATCCTCATGTTCTTAAATACTGCAAGGAGTACAGTGTAATTTATAAAAAATTATGAAAGAGGTAAATAGAATATATTTGAATAGAAAAGTACAAAATTCAGATAATGCAATTAAATCTATTCGGAATATTATTAAATTTAAACTTGTAGATATCCTAAGAAAGAAAATATTTTTTTCACTAAAACCAATGATTATAAAGTAGAGGATCCCAAATCTATTGCAAATTCTTTTAACGTATTATAGTATATAGTACAGAAATATTATTGACAACTTAAACATTCAAGATTTTGCAAAAGATACTGCAATTGGTTACTTAACAGATGCATTTAATAATTAGTATTAATATATGTAATTAGTCAATAACTGCAACAGTGCTTTTCCATTCAATCATAACATGAATAAAATTGAATGCATACTAAATTAAACACTATTGCAAACACGTAGATAAAATAGTTAAAATTAACTGAAGGTGTGAGAATGAAATAATCTAAAGCCATACTTTTAACAAAAATTGTTTTGTGCGAGTGCATTTCTTACACATATGGGAAAGCTATTAATAAAATATTGTAATAATTACTCAACAAATAACATAGCCTAAGGACTCTAAACCTTTGTAAAAGTTTGTCTATTATTATATATTTTTTTATAATTTCATTTTAATTGTTAGTTTTTAATATATATGCATTTACATTGTATATGTGTGTGTATAAATGCATTCATTAGATTAACGTTTATAATATTATAACTTGTAATTTTGTATTGTTTGCGATCATTAACACTTAATCTCAGGACTTTGTAAAACTCTATTTCAACGTTACTTAGCTATTTCAACGTTATTTAGACAAAAAAATCGTTGTATAGACTAAAAATCGAACTCGCACTCTTCTACACAACACGCAGAAGTCTTACCGTCTGAGCTATTGAAACGACATAAAAGCTTTCCTTTCTGTGTGGAGTGTTGATCTAGTCATGAAGGCCCATTGTCGATTTAACTACACGATTTATGTATATATTTATCTTTAATTTACGTAATATTATCATATTTTTTGCAGTTTTTGAAGTGAATTTCGGAACGATGCTAGTAACAAACCAAATAGTCTGAATTTAAGTAACTCAATATTCGTTATCTTGTGTATCGGTGCTCTGGTCTCCGATCATGCGCAGTGTCTCACATCTGAGACTTTGGAATATTCAATCGTCTCATCCTTTTTCAGGGAAACTGTACATTGCTATTGTTCTTCATCCACTCCATATCCTTCATTTTCTTCAAACAGTTGATGTTTCAGTGCATACATAAATAATTATTCGCTGAATTTGAAGGTACAGAAACTGTATAAATTAGAAAATGTTAATTATTTAATTTGAGTGATTGAAAGTGACTTAGTTACGGATTAATGAAACAGTTTCTTATACAGCTGCTGCTCCTGCTCCTGCTACTACTACTACTACCACCACCACTACCACTGCTACCACTACCACTACTACTGCTGCTGCTGCTTCTTTTAATTTCATACAGCAGTTTAACCTACGGCAAAAAGTAAACATTAATTCTTGTATTAACCGTGGTTATGAATATTCACATTCAGAGTTCCTACGAAAATGATGAAAGCCTGACAGCCTAATTGAATCCCGATTAAGCGAGTCGAGATTGATAAAAAAAATCCCGATGTGAGCGATAACAGCCTACAACGTTATTTAAACAAGTTAGTCTGCATTTTCTATTATCCCATATTTTTATTTATTCAAATTTAGCATTGTAAGCATAGAGGTAACCCGCGGAAATTTAGTAAGTCTGTGAGGTAACCCAGCTGATTGCCGTAAGGCAACTCTACTCGCAAGATAATAGTTCCGCTAGTTCTACCTCTTTGTTGATTAATCCTTTTCGGTACTTATAGTTACTTTTAGTTACTGCTCTCGCAATTAATCACCATTGTATATTTTAGGTGCGTTGAGTGGCAAAAAAGATAGCGTTTTGATATGGTATTTTAAACTAATAACAGACACATACAATTCCTGCGTTGTATAGTTTAGTGAACTATGTTTAAACATGGATTCATCGTCAGATATACTCTTGCAATACCGGTTCCGATAAAGAAAAGTTAATTTAGTAGCGAAAGGTTAAAACATACGCGTGGTTAATAAAAGAGAAAACGATTAGCCTGTAGTATTCACTCTATTGTGTCCTTCGTATTTTAGCGTTTCTCAAGGAGGCGAGTATTACATTATAAGCACGCGAACACTACTTTGCAGAAAACAACTATAAAGTGATGATCAGTCTAATGTTTTAAGTCAGCTTCTGATATCCCGATTTCTCTCGCAGAAAACGTAGCAACTCTGCTGATAGCAGAAACACGGTATTAAAGGTAAATCGCAAAGGAAGTTTTGTTCTTGTAAATAAAACCATTTAGCTTTCGGATACGCAATACAACGCGTATTCAAATAGCGGTTTCGAAATCCCGCGCGTTTTCTACCAACAAATGGCGGCTTTCAGCTGCTTCAATTTGGGAACATGTTTCTCACTTCTCCGCTACGGCGTGGTAGGGGCTCGTTGAGGACCACCTTACTTCAAAAGACAATCGCTCAGAGTGCGGTAACCTCTGTCTTTAACGGAGGATGCATAGAACGATCCTACTATAGAATAAAGTACTTATTTAGTCTGTGCATATTTTATATTTTAATGCATGTTTTCCCTAACTTATTGACCATATTTTCATGCATAGACTATAATAACATAATTCGTGAAGATTTGTAACTTACAGATGGGTAGATTGGAAGAAATAGAATACGTAATTATATAAGAATCCGGATCCCAGCCGTTACACTGGCATGGTCTACAAAGAATCGGAAACTACAGACAGTGTCTTACGCTGCATGAACAACGGCCAAACAGAAATTCCGTCTGATCCTTCCTCGGTAGCCTATTTAAGCTACACGATGAACCAACGATAATACCAATGTTGCAGGCACCGTGCATTACGTAGTCGAGTGGGACATTCTGAGCGCGATGTGGGTGGAGGGCTGAGAAGGGAGAGACGTCGGTGCGGGTCGGGAATTAAAGTGACTTACAAAACAACTGACAAAACGACTTTCACTTTTTCTTCCCCGCGCGTTATAGTAAGTACTATCCTTCCGCCTGCGCCACCACAGCAACCGAGCGAGCGAGCGGCCGGCGAACGGTCGTGGGTTACAAAACGTAAATGATTACCTATATTCGATTACAAGAGGTTGGTGCAATACCGACAGAGCCGCAGGCAGGCGGAAGCGCGGGCTGACCCAAAATTTGCGAGTCTCATGGTCTGGGGTGTTACTTAACACAGTCTGGGATGTGAACGTGCGACCGGGGAATGTGAAAAACGCCAATTAAGCCTGCAATATTACGTAACAGATTGCATACACTCCATTACGTATTCTCAGAGGCTAAGAGTTGGATGGTCCAGCAGTGAGATCTAGGTGAGGGTGAAGATTCGTGTTTAGTTCGGCAGTGATTCCAGGACACTGTATTGCATTCGACTGTGCAGCCTATTTGTGTGCATTTTTTTACTACGTGTGAGAAGCAAAAGTATTGGGAGAAAAACCGTCCTACAACTACTTTGTACATTTCCAGCTGAAAAACTTCTATTTATGCCCATTATTTTGTCAAAATATATTTGTGAATTAAAATGTTGCAAGCTTTTAATCGCAAAACTACGTCCGGGCTACACAGTAAATGAAAGCCATGAGTATTGTAGACTATACATTTATTTAGTTTCGTTATTATTAGTTACAATTTCTACAGGTTGAGGTGAAATAAATTCTCGGATCGCGAGTAATGGGCGATGATAGAAGACGTATGAGATGTGGCGAGTGCATCTGAGGTACTGGATCCGTCGAGAATGGTTGGTTCTTTGGATGATGCGAGTAGTAGTCCAAACGTAACTCTCATGAATCTCATTATCCGTCAATCCCGAGTTGAAATGAGTATGGGAATGCATATCATCCATATTTCTCACCAGCTAGGTATGGATTAAACTGACCGATGTCACAGAAACATCACAATATCAGTTCATGTCGAAGTCATCTATACTTACAGTAGCTATGTTTCCACTACATACTGAAGCGAATTTTCACTTTCACGTGTGGCCTTCAACCGGACATTGTATTAGGCCTACTCTCGATTTCGACAGATGTATTCTTTTCTCAATCGTTATTATCCTCGGCCATCCCTCTTAGTACATTTCGCCAGTAGCGTTCATAAATTTTCACTATTACTCTCATAAATTCGAGCTTGTAACTCTCGTAATTTAACTAGCAGATAAATGGCATTTGTATCCACTGATAGCGTTGTAGAAGGAGGTACTGATCGTTTCCGTATCTCAAGTCACATTGACTCATATCGCGGCGCCGCGATGAGGTCGCCTTCATTTTTGCCGCACCTCTTCGATACTTAACACAGCTCTTCTTCACAAAATCCGTAATATGGACCTATAATGAAATAAGACAAGTACTCGGAGAAAACCTCCTCGGTAGATGCTTCGACTACATTTCAGCCCAGGATTCCGTTCCGCTGTGGTGGAGGGTCGTCAAGTGACTATTAAAATCACATCTATCTATAAGTCTAAATAAATTAAATAAGTATACAGAGCGAACCATCAGACAAAGGAACACTGTAACTCCTCGTCTGTCTGTAATGCTAAGGGGCATGTCAAGCGGGGGCATTTTTAGCCTTTAAACGAGGTGTAACCGTGACGTAGAATCTCTTTTAAGAAGAGTATGTCTGCATGCGATTCTGTAAGCGGAAGTCTCTAGACTCCTTGTCAGAGAATATAATAAGCCCGCGCTTGACGTCCTTGTAATCTACGGCATAGTATTTATAGATTTTCATTAGTGACACTCTTTTCTACATAAAGGGACGGTGTCCGGAATTATCGATACCAAGCCTGGCCTCCACGTCACGCAGGTCGCACCCACACCGATGCCTTGCATCTAATCACAATTCTGTTGTCAATAGATAATGCTGCAAGATTGGAACCCGGACATCTTCAGGTCTCATGGACTTGTTTATCGTGAAAAATAGTTTTATGTGTGGGAATGAACGACAGATTGGTCATCGCTGCGTCTTTGGCAGTACACGTAGGCCTACACGTACAACGGCAGTCTATGTTCCTACCAATTACTGAAGAGAAAAATGGAGACTTGTCTTCCTTCTTTAAAGACTAAGTGTGAATTCTTTATCTGCTTCTCCTGACATGACGACTTTGTGGCGTATATGTCACAAGGTTGCGGAATCCTTTATATTGGTGCGGCATTGTTATAGGAGGGATTCGAATCGGTAGAGTGGCTGGATTGGTCCAGATGATGTACTTTAAAAAAATACTAGTTAATGTTCCATGTTGAATCGGGCAAACAAAGAAGAGAATAATAAAAAGAGGAGAATGATAAAGTTCTAATTGACACTTTATAGACTTTTATCTCTAATAAGCGTAATTAATTAATAACGTAAAACGATATTAGGTGAACTTGTAGCATATATTTACGCCCTTCGTGTAACGTACCTCTTGGAATGATCAAGTCACCGTTAAACCTATTTTCCAAAAAAAATATTTTGTTCACTTTATCTGTGCACCACCCAGACAATTTAAGCTCAAATTTCTGTGGGAGGCAGATGAAGGTTCACTTCCTTGCAGTTAGTACAACCAGGGTTCACTTTAGATGTACAAAGTAAAAAATAAACTGGCATGTGGAAACGGGGCAGGGTTGAATTCTCACTGAACTAGAGATGGACAAAAATTCTGGAACTGTTACTTTGAAACTGTTACACAAATCAAACATTTTCGAAATGAAACTGTTACGGTACGTGTAACAACTGTTCCAACGGTTACAAACAGATGAAAGTGTCAGAATAAAAGCTTTAATCTATGTTTCATGTTCTACGGGGTTCCACAAAACATCTTGTCAAACTGTTTTATGTGCCACAATATAAAGCGCTTCATGTTATCTGCCTCCAAAACGATACATTGACATTGTAGGTGATGAAACTTAATTCTACTAATCTCTTTCACTCTCTCCTATTAACAATATTAATTAATGCGACGAAAATAAGTGATTGACTACAAATAAAGAAATCCATGGGGAATCACCAAACAGGCTACATGCGTTGAAAGAAACAAAGACATTTTGTACGAATTTCAACCCATTATTGTAAATAATTTTCTGAAAAGTAAAAGTTATACGTTACATGATCATGCTGTGAAGGCTACAGGCTATTGCACTATTGAACAATGAAGAAAATCAGAAAAAATAAACAAAATATTGGGAATTCCTTACTTTTAGATGTAGCACCTGACATAACTTCTCACAGAATTTCATGTCCATGCTGTCGAAACTGAATTATAGAATAATATATCTAGCCTAAACCATTTTTCAAAACAAATATTTGTATTTTGAATACATAAAACTTGTTTCTTTATTGTGGTTGAAACGGATAGTTACATCACTGGAGTGGATAGGAACAGATCGGTGGATATGATCTCACAAAATTGTTATTTTGGATTTGGAACAGTTCCTTCATTGAAACAGTTACAGGTGAAACAGTTTAAAAGTAACAGTTCAGCTCAACTGTACACTGAACTAAAGGCATATAAAGTCACAAGTAGAGATGGCCGATATTTCACAAACCGATATTTTGTCACAGGTATTTTTTTGTCACAGATGAACCTGTGACTGATGACGCGAAATATCTGTGACAAAATATCGCTATCGAAATCTGCTCCGTATTCAGTACTTTATGACCGTTGCAACGTCTGTGACTGATATTTTCTCCTCTACGTCGGTCGTGAGTTTGCGCATGCGCATGATACAATAACAGCATTTTGTTAAATATTATTTTTTTCAAAGTGACAATGTGTTGCAAAGTAATTAGCGGCATTATAGTAATATAATCATGAATCTAACATTTTGTTTTCATATTTAGTCTGTATATATGCTTTATAAATATTTTATGTATTCCCCGAGATCTTCACATTTTCATATTACTGTGAATTTATATTAATGTGTAAGTATTTTCCACCCAATTTTTACGCAGTAACAATATTTTTAGTTATACTATTAATTACAAACAGAATAGGCTAGTCACAGTAGCCTACATTATTTTAATAACTTTACCGTCCTGTACTTCTCTCATTTATGTATGATCCAGTTTTAATGTATAGCTCCAACACGAACCGTGCAGGGTAGTATTAATTAAAATAATTAAACTTAAAATAAAATTATTTTTGTAATAAGTTCTTTACCGGTATGTTGTTTATGGTTATTAACTCTTATGAAATCGCACAGTGCTTCCTAACATTGGTACTTGTGTGGGGTGTTATTTCACCCCAATTAATAGGCCTAATCAATGCTCTAAACTTGATATTTAGTGATTTTTATCTTGATATTGTTATAATAATCAACTTGCAAGTAATTTTCAACTTTTAAATATAATACTATGGGGTAGTTAGCAAAAATTGTCAATTTTATAA
This sequence comes from Periplaneta americana, assembly GCF_040183065.1. Taxonomy (NCBI): domain Eukaryota; kingdom Metazoa; phylum Arthropoda; class Insecta; order Blattodea; family Blattidae; genus Periplaneta; species Periplaneta americana. Next base: position 120,220,371 of record NC_091121.1, on the reverse strand, counting down.
ATTCCAAAAAGATTGACATCTAGCAGACACTGCGCCATCAAATCGGTCTCATTGCCCTTGCACACTTTTAAAATAGGCCTACACTTACACATAAATGGGATAATTAATTACATTTGAAAATAAGGGACATCAAACGTAAATCATGTTAATTCACTCCGTGTCCCTGAACGTTATGTTCTTCCGAACTTTCGAAACATTTCTCACAGGCCAACAACAATGATGGGCAACTTATTTGGCTAAACTAACTTTGAGATAGTTTCCTTCGTATTCCCCTTATACACCTTGCATATACGAACCTGTGACAGGTCAGGTTTGGTTGGTTTAAGCTTTTATTATGCCAAGACATATACGATCAACGACTAAACTAGTTGAGGTAGTTCCCTTCGTACTACGCATATACACCTTGCATATACGAATCTGTGACAGGTTAGCTTTGGTTAGTTTAGTATTTGTTATGCCTTGGATATACGATCAACTGCATCTCCTCAAAAAATCAAAGTCGACGACTTTCATTTCCGAAATCACCGAAACTACCTCAGCGCTAGTTTAACCCAAGCAACTGTCCAAAAAAAAAAAAAAAAAAAAAAAAAAAAAAAAAAAAAAAAAAAAAAAAAAAAAAAAACCTTACAAATGCAACGATTTTCACATCCGAAATCGCCGAAACTACTTCAACGCTAGTTTCACTATCTTATTATGAATGATATAGTGATTACACGATTAAATAATAATACCATTGGTTACCAATACTTTATCTTGTGTAAAATTCTGTCTGAACAACCGTTTTGTTTTGTAATTATTTTCCATTGTTTTTTCGAATACTTATGTTTCGTTAATTTTTATTATGACTCAGTATTATGATGTTAATGCACGACTTAGAATAATTTATCGATTATATTATATACAATAAAAAGGATCAATTTTTAAAAAGATTAGGATAATCACATAACCTCAATTTTTCCATACCCACCTAAATTAAAAAATTATCAATTGATTCTATATCTACAATCAATTACGATATAACGTCTTGGTATATGAGGTTAACTTTTTACATGTTACTGTTCAGTTAGATTAGTATTTATTTGTTAATAGTACATGTACATAAGTTATTTGTTGGATTTTCCCATATAAACCACTTATATGTGGCGTGTATAGAGAAATCGTATTCACATTGCACTGCTCTTCAATATTTCCTGTTAATTTTTATCGCTGTGACAAAATATCGGTGTAATTCATGCATATTGTGCTTACTTATCGATATAAAATATCGGTGTGACAAAATCACAGGTAAAAATCACAGATATTTAATTGTCACAGTCACAGTTGTCACAGATACTTGAAAATATCGTTTAAGCTCAACTCTAGTCACAAGTAGCAGAAGTTCGACGATGGTAATACTGACTGATAGCACGGGGGATCTTCCCTCGACAGACAGCTAATCTGTGGTGCACTGGTGCAGTCTAGAGTCGGGCAGACTGCCTCATATTATCGCCCGTTCTCGGTTGCGTAATCACCAGACATCGGATTCTAGGGCAAATGCCTATTTTGTTTCTTTAGGAGAAAAGTAAAAATAATTATTAATATTTGTGTTTCATGGAAATTGAAAGGTATTCAAAGAGTTTTATAGTGCCCTAAAATGCCCTAAAACGGTTATTAGAGCCTAATTTGTTAATATTCGCCTAAAAATGCCTAACTCACTGTAAAGTTTCGCATTTTCCTCTTACTTATTATAATTTATACATGCATTCACTGCGAAATTTAAGGCATTTAAAAAGTGGAAAGTTTGCTTCACACCGGCCATGAAACCATTGATAAAGGAAACAAAATGTTTTGAATCTCACGACACTCGCAATAGATTTCACCGAATTTAACATGTTTGGAGGCATAAATGCCGACAAAGAACCAACCTTAGTTTTGAAGCAGGCAACAATCACAACATGTGCTACTATCAATTCAGAGATATACTAAACTATAAAAATGACTGTTTTCGGTCTGAAACCGATTAGCTGTACTGCCCTTCAGAGTGTCATAAAATCACAATTTTTGGAGAAAGAGTGTTTTTGAAATATTTATGAAAAGTCGTAAAACTGCGAATTAGTAGGGTAAACCGTTACAAAATATTTAAAAGAATGGCCCTCCTAGTGTTAACACTACCAGGAAATGCAACAATAAGTGGAACTTTGTATTTTTGTCCAATTGAATCTCAATAACAACGGTTCATTTGAATGCTCGTTAACAGTTGCTCTTTCCCTCACCTTATTTGTGTTGAGAAGTTTTGAGCGGTAGGACGTTTTCCTGTGAAGTTTAACGCGATAATGCCGAAAAATATAAGTGCAAAATCTACATTGATCCGGAAATGGCTAACAGAATATTCAGAATTCACTTATGATGGAAAAATAATATTCTGCAAGATTTGTAGCAAACAGGTATGTAACAATAGTTGAAATATATAAATTCTATTAATTTTAATGAGTAGGCCTATAATATTTATACATTGACTGAGCTATCCTGAGGTATAATTCTTTTTAAGACCACTACACTTTAACCTTTTAAATTCCGATAGTTAAAGTATTTGCAGGTCATTAAAATTTTGATTGTTCGAACCCACTAACTTTGTGATAGAAATACGGCAATACAACAATTAGGATTTTATTTTAATTCAGTTTACTTTACATTTTTAGATTTCGCAAGAAAAGAAGTGCCACCTAAAGCAGCATGTGCAAGGAGCGGCTCATAAGGCTAAAGCTCAGCAGAAAAATCAACTGCAACAAACTTTACTAACACAGCCTACTTCATCCATTCTCAGCAGCAATTTCTATGCTGATTTAACCAGAGCGTTTGTTGCTGCTAACATTCCTTGGAATGCAATTGAAAATCCGGTTTTAAGACAGTTTTTACAAAAATACTGCAAACAAAATATCCCATCTGAGTCGACCCTAAGAAAAAATTACTTAGAATATACAATGAAACTTTAGCTTCCATTCGGGAGGATATAGGTGATTCTTACATATGGGTCTCTGTGGATGAAACCTCAGATCCTATGAATAGGTATATAGCAAATATGGTAGTAGGAAAACTTAGTCCTGATGGACCTTCGATTCCACACCTCGTATGTGTTAAGGAACTTTCGAAAGTGAATAGCCAAGCCATTGCTTATTTTGTAAATAATGGCCTACAGTCTTTATACTCAGGTAATATAGACGATTCTAAAGTTCTGTTGTTTTGTACTGATGCTGCCTCATACATGGTTGCTGCAGCTCCACTTCTTAAAACATTTTATCCTAACCTCACGCATGTAACCTGTCTAGCACATGGCCTTCACAGGGTTTCTGAAACAATCCGGAATGAATTTCCTCTTGTCAATTCGTTTATTTCTAACACAAAAAAATGTTCTTGTAAAGCCCCATCCAGGATTTCAATATTCAGAGAGAACTTTCCAGATATCCCACTCCCACCTCAGCCGGTTGTTACACGATGGGGAACCTGGATTCAGTCAGTGGTGTATTATTCTATGTATTTTAAAGAAGTGGTCACAGTTATTGATAAATTACCTGAAACTGATAGTGCAGCGTGTGTGAAAGCAGTGAAAAATTGTCTGAATGACTCACGAGTGAAAAACGATATTGCCTACATAACATCAAACTTTTCTTTCATACCTGCAAGCATTGAACAATTAGAACGTGAAAAACAATCTCTTTGTAGCCAAATAGCAATAGTAAAGGAAGCTCAAGTGAACATACATTCTGCTTTGGGCGAAACTGGGAAAAAAGTTAAAAATAAGTGGGACAACGTATTAAATAAGAATGTAGGATTTTCATTGTTGGAAAAAGTATCAAGAGTGATATCGGGGGAAAGTGTAAATGTTCCAGTAAGTATTGATGTTTCTATTGTACCTAATTTAAAATTTGCGCCTCTCACATCAGTTTCGGTTGAAAGAAGTTTTTCTGCTTTCAAAATGATTCTCAGTGACAAAAGGCAAAGGTTAACTGTGGAGAATTTAAAAAAATTCTGGTGGTGTACTGTGCAGATAATTATAATAAAGTCTGAGCATGGAACTGAATTTCATTAACTTAAAATGAGTAATCTTGATATCAATAATCATTATTTCATTAGTTTCAATATATTAAATTTGTGCAGCTCTGTTTATAAATATAATATAGTATTCTTTTTTAATGTTTAAACATACTTTTTTGTGCGTATTTTAGTGTATAACTAAAAATTTCAGTGAAAGAAATAAGTATGATACCTTGATGTGCCTAAAATGCCTATTTTCATTAAAATAGAGCCTAATTTTACAAATTTTGAGCTTATTTTAGGCGCCTAAAACTGCAATTTTTAGTGCCTAAAAATCCGATGTCTAGTAATCACCTCAGTCTCGCCCAGTGCGCGAGTACCTAACGTAGCCAAATGACTCATTGATAGAGAACACGAGATTCTCTTGCTCCCGAGATTACCGATACTAGATCACTCCCGACAGTCTCGGAGGTCTAGGCGGGACTGTAGTACTGATAAGCAAGCAATATCGCTCGGGCCGTTCTCCTATAGGAAGCATTGGCTTATACACTTCCCGGTTCTTTAAATATATATCATGTCGTAGCTCCTATAATACTTAATCAATCGCGCTGTAATTTTTTGGATTGATAGCTCAATGTCTAAGGAAAGCATAGAAAAACAAATCGAACTGAAAATCTTTTTTGGAAAGTGAAAAAAAAATATATTAACTTCGATGGAGATTGATCTGTTCAGACTTCACCGCTGGTAAGCGGCAAACTTTTTTGTTTTTCACGTTAGATGGGGGGTCAAAGCGAGAGAAATGTTGAGAAAGGATGGAAATTACTTTTAAAAGTGATGGCAACTCAAAATTTTTACTGGTTCTCGAATAACGGCGAGTTAACCTGTTAGCGCGGGACTCATGACTCAAACGTTTGTTCCGTGAAATTTGTACGGAACCCTTCAACGCTTGAAAACTCGTTATTGTACGGATGGTATTAAATGGTATTTTAATACCGGTAGTTGAAAATGAGGCTATATAGTCCAAGATGGTTTACACTTTACAGTAATTAGGCTATCTTTTATAACTAAATAAAAAAATAGTTTGTAACACAATGATATGAAACATGAAAATATTAAAAGCTGGTTCACAATAAACCGAGAACGGAAACGGCAACGAGAACTAGAACGGAAATATTGTTAAAATAAATGTATTTAAAGGTAAGCATTCACAATTAACTATTCTGAATGCTCACATTTAAATACTGTACATTTATTTTAACATTATTTCCGTTCTCGTTTCCGTTCCCGGTTTATTGTGAACCAGCCTATATTATAGAAAACTACACTTTCTATTGGTGTGCACGTTATAAATTATTGTTACAGAACAATCATTATTGTATTCTAGCCATGTTACAATATAAAATTATATAGGCCTATAAGGTTTATAATAATTATCCTATATGTTATAGGAACGAGAATAACAAATTAAGAATTAATCAGATTTCTAATACTTGTACCGGTACCTAATGATAACTTACAAGACAGTAATAAATAATAACCATCATTATAATCCTGATAATCATAATCTTAATCATCCTAATGATTACGATAATGATGATGATGATAACAGTAATACTAATAATAATGATATGATGATAATAATAATAATAATAATAATAAAAATAATAATAATCGCTGTAGAGTAACGGTTAGCACACCTGACTGTGAAACGATCGGCTTCCGGTTCGAATCTTGGTTGGGACAAGTTAAGACTAGTTCACAATAAACCGAGAACGGAAACGACAACGATAACGGAAATATTGTTAAAATAAATACATTTAAATGTGAGCATTCACAATTAACTTTCACGTTCCCGTTTCCGGGCTCCGGCAATCTTCTCGTTAATTGTGAATGTTCACATTTAAATATATTTATTTTAACATTATTTCTCGTTGTCGTTTCCGTTCCCGGTTTATTGTGAACCAGCCTTTACCTGGCTGAGGTTTCTCGCCTCAACCCATTGAGAGCAAATGCTGGGTAACTTTCGGCGCTGGACCCTGGACTCATTTCGCTGGCATTATCATCTCATTCAGACGCTGGATAGCTATAGCAGTTGATAAAGCGTCGTAAAGTAACTAGGTAATTTAATAATAATAATAATAATAATAATAATAATAATAATAACCCTCTTTTATTCTCTGTTGTTATGATAAAGCAAATATAAATGACACTCAGGAAGAAACGCAGAATAAATATGGGGGGGGGGGGGAAATGCCTGTTATTATTCGTTTGAGAAGCTTTTGTCATCCAGCCTGCTCTCAAAAAACTTGAAAGTTAGAATTTATAAAACAGTTATATTACCGATTGTTCTGTATGGTTGTGAAATTTGGACTCTCACTTTGAGGAACAGAGGTTAAGGGTGTTCGAGAATAAGATTCTTAGGAAGATATTTGGGGCTAAGAGGGATGGAGAATGGAGGAAGTTGCACAACGTAGAACTGCACACATTGTACTCTTCACCTGACATAATTAGGAATATTAAATTCAGAGGTTTGAAATGGGCAGAACATCTAGCATGTATGGGCGAATCCAGAACTGGATATAGAGTGTTAGTTGGATGGCCGGAGGGAAAGGACGTTTGGAGAGGCAGAGACGTAGATGGGAAGCTAATATAAAAATGGATATGATGGTAGAGACTGAATTAATCTTGCTCAGGATAGAGACCGATGGCGGGCTTATGTGAGAGCGGCAATGAACCTCCGGGTTCCTTAAAACGCATTTGTATTTTAAGTAATTATGATCAATTTGTGAAAGGATCTACTCTATTTCGTAATTCTGTCCTTCCCCTTGCAAAAGTGTTTCCATTTCACATTCAGCATTTTATCAGTTGGGAAACAAAAATATCTTTTGTCAGAGTCTTTGGTCCTTTATAATAATATAAATAAGTATTATTTTATTTCGTCCTTACGCAGCGCAATAATTACCCATGCTGATGAAGATGCCCTTGCATAACAACGAAACATCCAGATGTGAACGCGCAATATAATAATAATACAGTCGTGTGATATCCATTACTATAGCGTATACAAAACACTATCGAAAGATTAAATATGGAATGTCAACAAAATGCTGATAGCGAGAAAGTATATCATAGCTCCAACCATAACTTGTTATTGTTTTAGACTAGCTTAGGATTAGGTAACGGCTGAAAGTGCTGCATTATTTTGTTTCTCCTGAAAGGCAATAAATAGTTCATTAAAATAGTGTGACTTCTGTAAGAATGTCGACAATCATAATGTGCTGTATTATTTATTGCATACCACACTGCTGTGCCTTCTTAAATTACTTTATGAACATTAATATTTCAGAAAGAGTCACGAATTGCAGTGATGAGCGGCAATTAAGCCGGCAGTCAGTGTACGCATTTCATAACGATTAGTCGGCCGTGCGATAACAGGCCGGGAACCGGTATTCCTCGTTCCCGAGAGTGCCAATCTCGAGAATACGATTCTCGGAACTGGTGTTATCGGCCAGCTAGTCTCGCCTACGAGAACGAGCGGGAGTAAGAGGCTGTTTGCCCGACTCTATGGTGCACTTTGCACGCAATAGTGATAACGAAGCCGCCACCGCGTTATCAGCTGTTGGGGCCCGGACATCCTCTCGAATTCGAGCGCGTGCTGCATGCAGGCAGACTTATCACTGCCTGGAATGTGAGTCTTTTACAGCCTGCGTCACCCTTGAGACGCTAAATCTACCGAAGTCTAACATACTGTACACTAACCCTTACACCTATGTGCGTAAGTTAGAGCTTATCATTCCGCGAAGCCTGGTTAGGTTCATTCCATAACTCTGTTTATTGCGAAGAATTAATTTGTTGAGCCAATGCTGTATATCATAAAAACTGAAAAACTAACAGTTTTTACATAATTCGCACATCACTCGGCAATTAAATATTGTCTTTTTTAAATCCCAGTCCTTTGTATTCTTTTATAAGACATACCGATGACTAAAGACGATACCTCGTATGTGTAAATTTGCAGATGATTCAAATAACTATTTTGAAAATTAAATTGTTCCAAATTATACACAATTTTTATATATGCTTCTGCTTTCCAACATCTCTACTCGAGGGCAAAATATTAGATAACTGTCCATTTTTGTGAATATAATAATAATAATAATAATAATAATAATAATAATAATAATAATAATAATAATAATAATGTATTTAATCTAAACTAAATAAAGTGCAAATTAAATGACCATTTTGTAGTTACGGGGAATCACTTCTTAGCCATCTACATGGCACAATTACCTCTTTGATATATGAAAACTGGTATTTCAGGATCATTCACGTCTTCTATAAAAATTGATGGCTATTTTCACACGTCGATACAAAGTTTGATAATCCAGGCTCATCAATATTATTGCTCGTCCATAGGCGCCGATTCCAGGGAAGTTTGGCTATGGGGACGAACAAGTCCTTTTGGCCCGGTGAACTTGTTTTTTCAAAACAATGTCCGAACATGTTATGTGAAATACCTAGTTAATACTTGTAACACTTAATAAAGAAAATAAATGTAATTTCTAATTAACTTACAGTCACGTCACTGGAACTCGACAACAATCGACTCCGAATGTAATATAAGGATGAGCGGAAACAAGTAAAACTTAATAGAAACTTAAAACCAAGTGTAGTAGCTGAGTACCTGTATCACACAAATATAAATACACCACCCAACAACTCATGCATCCCGTCCTGTCCCCATGCTTAAAAAATCGAAAGTCGCCGCCTATACAATTGCTACTACTACTGTCGTAGGCTTTTACGGTTCTAAGAAAATAAATAAGACAGGTTATGAGATGTAAGAGTACTGTAGGCCCTATATGATTTAGGTTCTGCCTAATATGTGCATCTATTATCAGGCAGTACATCTCACTTGACAATGTGTCAAAAGAAAAACAATAATTGTTTGTATGCATCTGAAGTCTGATTAGTCTAATGTGTAGCTAATCGGCAATGTATGCAATGGAGAGAAAAAGGAACTGGCTACCCTGACCTAGTTGCCTCATAAGTGGTGCCATGTTGGTTTCACTTGTGAGGTTTAGACCTGTCTTCGGACAGTTGACTAAACAACTGTATACCTTAATTATTTCCACAGTTGACACATTAGGGCCTATTGCTAATACCAGCACTTTTAAGAACTCGGGGAATTCAGAGTTATGGCAGCACATTTCTAACGCCGAAGAGAAGCATGAGATGTTATACTTGATTTTGTAACAATGAACAATCCTACATTCATTTTTTAATATTTCAAATTTTATTTACTTTCAAACAGTGTGTGTAATTGTACTAGTTGAATAACGTAGCCATTTAATAATTTCACTGCTTAAAATAATGGAGTCAATGAATGCAAAGTACGTGCCAGATTTTCGGTTACCGGCTGACGAGGATATTTTCCGGCTTTAAGGAATTCAATTCTGCACGAATCAGCTGAAAATTGGCTGAATTGGGAGCACTGCTTACTGTTTCTTTGTGCAGTGATAGTAAATTCTTTTGGCAAAATTTCCCCCTTTCTTCACTTTAAATTCCCTCTTAGAGCGCAAAGTTCTCCTAAGCTTTATATTGGACGGCGTATATCAGTCGCCTAAAGCGCTTGCCTGCCGATTCGGAGTTGCGCTCGGGCGTGGGTTCGATTCCCGCTTGGGCTAATTACCTAGTTGTGTTTTTTCCGAGGGTTTTCCCCAACCATTAGACGAATGTCAGGTAATCAATCGCGAATCCTGGGCCTCATGTCGCTAAATACCTTCTCGCTCTCACCAATCCCATAGACCCTAAATACCCTAGTAGTTTATACAACAACGTTAAATAACCAACTAAAAAAAAAAACAACAAATCCAATGGATACAGTAGGTATCTCTTTCCCTGCCAATCTAGTGATGAAGCATATGTTGGCCCCTAATCGTTAGGTGTTTCTCCGTCTATATTCCATAACAGGGTGCGACAACAAAAAAAACCTCGCACCACTGTTCAGAAATTCAGTAGATTATGTCTTTTACACTATCACTCAACTTCTGTAACATTGCTTGGAGTTTAAAATAATTGCTCGTGGTATTCGAAGGTCACAGTTTCTTACACAGTTAAATAACATTATTAGACTACACAATAAAATTAAGGCATGTATTGTTGGATTTTATTTGCTTCCTTCTAAACTCACAAATTTCCCCGAAATGCAAACAAAATGATATAAACATTACCTTTTACCCTTTCTTTCAAATTTTCCCGAAAAAGGAATTTTTCTTTGACTTACCATCACTGTCTCCGCGCCTCTAGCCGGACGAGAGCGCTTGATGGGCGGTGTCAGGTGAGCGTGAGACGCTTTGCGACATAATTTTTATGGCGTATTTTACACGCTTTATCATTTGCTATGGTTATCTAGCGTCTGAGTCAGAGGAAGGTGATAATGCCCACGAAATGGGCCTAGGATCCAGTATCTGAAGTTACCCAGCATATTTTGCTCTTATTGGGTTGAGGAAACACCGGAAAAGACCTCAACCAGCTAACTTGTCCCAACCAGGATTTCAACCCGGTCCCGCTCGTTTCACGGTCAGGCATGCTAACCGATACTCCACAACTGTGGACTTTGTGATATATGACTTTCCGTTAGGGACTGCCTCGATAACGTCCATCTGTTGTTTAGGAAACGATCTGTTATCTTGTGACTATTAAGACAACGATTTAAATAGTCTCTGCGGTATGTCTGGAGCTGAAAATAAGCACTGATCTTAATTCTATCTCCTATAGGTTAAACGCTTACTGGACCTATTCCGCAGCTGTAAGACCTACTGTACATAATTACTGTATGTATACCAACAATATGTAAATTATTAACACTACTACGTCATAATAAACAATGTGAAAAGGAGAATTGTACCATAATCGCATCTTTGACGCCGTGTCTGAGCCTGTGACTCAGGCGTCAGTGCTAGTCTTTCATCCAGGCCGTGTTGGAATTTGAGGCGAACAAGGCAGATGTTCCAGGAGTTTTTATCGGGGTACTCCCGTTTCTCTCTATTATTCCACAAACACTCTCCACCTTTCCCTCATTTCATCTATCATCTACAATAGCCTAGCTAAAAAAAAATGTTGGGTTGGGTTAGGTTAGGTTAGAGCCTAGATAGGTGTTTAACATAATTCCCGGTTAGTTACATAATTACCATCATTCTCTTGCCGGAAGTGTAGAAAGATTCAAGGTAAGCGCCGGAAACTGTTGTGAGAATAGAGTTGAGCTTAAACGATATTTTCAAGTATCTGTGACAACTGTGACTGTGACAATTAAATATCTGTGACTTTTATCTGTGATTTTGTCACACCGATATTTTATATCGCTAAGTAAGCACAATATGCATGAATTATACCGATATTTTGTCACACCGATAAAAATTAACAGGAAATATTGAAGAGCAGTGCAATGTGAAAACGATTTCTCTATACACGCCACACTTCAGTGGTTTATATGGGAAAATCCAACAAATAAATTATGTACCTGTACCATTAACAAATAAATACTAATCTAACTGAACAGTAACATGTAAAAAAGTTAACCTCATATACCAAGAGGTTATATCGTAGTTGATTGTACATATGGAATCAGTTGATAATTTTTAATGCAGTTGGGTACGGAGAAATTGAGGTTATGTGATTATCCCAATCGTTTTAAAAATTGATCCTTTTTATTGTATATAATATAATCGATAAATTATTTTAAGTCGTGTATTAACATTATAATATTGAGTTAGAATAAAAATTAACGAAACATAAGTATTCGGAAAAACAATAGAAAATAACTACTGAACAAGACAGTTGTTCAGACAGGATTTTACACAAGATGAAGTATTGGTAACCAATGGTATTATTATTATTATTATTATTATTATTATTATTATTATTATTATTTAAATCGTGTAATCACTATATCATTTATAATAAGATGGTGAAACTAGCGCTGAAGTAGTTTCGGCAATTTCGGATGTGAAAATCATTGCATTTATAAGGAATTTTTTTGTGGAGAGACAGTTCCTCAGGTTAAACTAGCGCTGAGGTAGTTTCGGTGATTTCGGAAGTGAAAATCGTTGAATTTGATTGTTTGTGGAGATGCAGTTGATCGTATATCCAAGGCATAACAAAGCCTAAACTAACCAAACCTAACCTGTCACAGATTCGTATATGCAAGGTGTATAAGGGGAATACGAAGGAAACTACCTCAAGGTTAGTTTAGCCAAATAAGTTTTATCTCGTTCGGTTTTAATTTATAGGTGCTGTTGTCGGCTTGTGAGAAATGCTTCGAAAGTTTGGAAGAGCATAATGTTCAGTGACACGGAGTGAACTAACATGATTCACGTTTGATACCCCTTATTTTCAAATGTAATTAATTATCCCATTTATGTGTAAGTGTAGGTCTATTTTAAAAGTGTGCAAGGGCAATGAGAACGATTTGTTGGAGCAATGTCTGCTAGATGTCAGATCTTTTCGGAATTTATAAAATTGACAATTTTTGCTAACTACCCCATATTATTATATTTAAAAGTTGAAAATTACTTGCAAGTTTATGATTTTAACAATAGCTAGATAAATATTACTAAATATCAAGTTTAGAACATTGATTAGGCCTATTAATTGGGTGAAATAACACCCCACACGAGTACCAATGTTAGAAAGCACTGTGCGATTTCCTAAGAGTTAATAACCATAAACAACATACCGGTAATGAACTTATTACAAATAATTTTATTTTAAGTTTAATTATTTTAATTAATACTACCCTGCACTGTTCGTGTTAGAGCTATACATTAAAACTGGATCATACATAAATGAAAGAAGTACATGTAAAGTTATTAAAATAATGTAGGCTCCTGTAACTATTCTGTTTGTAATTAATAGTATAACTAAAAAAAAATATATTGTTACTGCGTAAAAATTGAGTGGAAAATACTTATACATTAATATATATTCACAGTAATATGAAAATGTGAAGATCTCGGGGGAATATATAAAATATTTATAAAACATATATTCGGACTTAATATGAAAACAAAATGTCAGATTCATGATTATATTATTATAATGCTGCTAATAACTTTGTAACACATCATCACTTTGAAAAAAATAATATTGAACAAAATATCACGAAAAAATAATCAAATACCACCGCCCGATTGCTGTCATTGTATCATGCGCATGCGCAAACCCACGACGTAGAGGAGAAAATATCAGTCGCAGACGTTGCAAATCACAGAGTACTGAATACGGAGCAGATTTCGATAGCGATATTTTGTCACAGATATTTCGCATCATCAGTCACAGGTTTATCTGTGACAAAAAAATACCTGTGACAAAATATCGGTTTGTGAAATATCGGCCATCTCTATGTGAGAACATCTTACAACTTCAGCACAGGAACACAATCATTAAATTTTATTCGCTCCAGCATTTCTTTTATGACAATAAAACAGATGCCCGCTGCTAGAATACAAATCCGTTAATTAGAGACCCTTACGTGATTCAATGTAATTAATATTTGCCAGCCAGGGAGCCTTGTTAAAAATTAACGGTAGGGTACATATGTGCACGACTCTGAGGGATTTAGCGTCCTCCCAAATGATGAATTCACCAACGTAAACCAATTGCAGTTCTTCATAAATATAGAAGCTATTCGTAGACAATAAAGGAGCAATAATGAACTGATAATGGTAAATTAAACCTAAGTTCTCGGATAACCCAGATCTTATCGCTTTGTTCAGGGCAACTTTGACAAACACTGTCCGAATTAGAAACGGAATTATAGTAGGATAATGAATTTGTGAACAGAAACAGAATCGGAATATGATTTTAGACGAATTATTTGACAGCGGTGAAAGAAGACATATTGCTTCATTGAAGTCAGAATACTGTTATTTTCTTATATATTATTATTATTATTATTATTATTATTATTATTATTATTATTATTATTATTATTATTATTATTATTCCTAGAAATCTGAGGGTAATTAATAAATGCTGGGAATATTAAGACAAATGGTTAATTTAACATAGTCTAATTCTAAGGTACTTAATTTTGGTATTAAATTCCAAAAGAACCCAGTCCTCCATAACGATGTTATTCATTACAATTTCAAACAACTCATTAATGTCACACTGATGTTTACATATTATTCCTGATGCCAATATGAGTGACTGAAATCACCACATTTACACTACTTCCTTCTATTACTTGGCTTCTACAAACCATTGGCGTGTTTTGCTACTTCACATACTTTTGTCCAGATTCTAAATTTATAAACCAACACCGCTGTCAAAGCAGCGGCACCCATGCGGTTGGCACGGCGCGACGTAACACTTAAACACGTGAAATTGAAAACTCATAGTCACTATAAAGGCAGATAAATCTCTATTTCTGAACCCGCGTGGAAACACAAAATAGACATGGCATGGTTCAAAGTTCCACTACAATAAATTAATAAGGTTAAGTGACGACGGCGCCGTCTTCCAAAGTCACACATCCACTTCCCAGCAAGCTTGGAGGTGTATCTCTTAAGCCTCGTTCATACGTTTCAAGTACTTGAATTCAAGTCACTTGTTTCGACGAACTTGAAAAGTGTGAACTATGCAGTCAAGTAGCAGCTTGAATTCAAGTTTCAAGTGAAGTTGAATTCCTTTTTACTTTTTACTTGACTTGAAAGGACACTTGAAACAACTTGAAGAGTGTGAACATCACTTGATCTTGAACTCAAGGGAAAAAGCGCGGGAATTTAAATTAACAGCTGTTTTAAGAGCGTTAAATTAACAGCTGATTGTTTTTCTGTTGTACTGAGAACGTAAAAATAATAGTGAAATAATGACAAAATATTTGAGTTTCTGCAGTTGTATAAAACTCACGAAGGCCTGTGGATTGTGGGAACTGCAAAGTATTGTGACAGAAATGCAAAGAAAGCTGTCAAGAAAAAGTTAATTGAGGAACTGAAAAGCAGAGATTTTAAGGTGGAATGGAATGGAATTTAAGTGAGGGGCACGAATGGCCCAGCACTGCGACCTGTTGAGATCTACTGCGCCATAGATCCCCTACGCGCACCAACCCAACCACATGACTCTCTAACAACCGGTCCCTACAGCCAACAGAAATCCATATACCATTCCTGCTTCAGCAACTTCCCCCAAGGCCCCCCCTGTCGGTCCGAGGCGAAACTTCTCACCCGAATAGGTCCGCCTCGGGTGCTCGTTGCAGAAGCCATCCAACGTCGTTTAGCTACATTCTACGGAGGCCGCCTGTAGAGTGATCTGAAAAACCAGGAACGGGATGATGAGGAAAGGATGATAAAGTTACCTGATACTCATCCATAGGAGTGAGGGGAAAAACCCGAAAAAACCTCACCCAGGCAACTCATCCTGGTCGGGAATCCAACCCGGGACCGCTGGGTTCGGAGTTAGACTCGCTAACCCCTCAGCCACAACGATGGACGATTTTAAGGTGGACACAGATAGGTACAAAAGACAACTGAAAACCATTAAACTGTAGATAGAGACGACGTGAGGAAGATAGCAGGGATAAAGAAGAGTGTTGCTTGAAGGTTTTGAAATTTATGGTTCAGTGTGGCTGATATATTTTTTGGGAATTGTAACAGCATCAAGAAAATCATTTTCAATTATCGTAAATCGGACCTGCTTATTCTATTACATTTACATTAAGAATAAAATTATTAAATCTGCTTGAAGATTTCACTTATTCTATTTGTAATGGTTAATGGTTATGTATTTCTCTTACTAATCCAATTCCACACCATACTGAACAACTCTTCTTCCATTTCTGCGACATCTTTATCATTTTCCTGGCAAGGAGATTTGCTAATACAGAAATTCCTATTTGCAAAACTTCTATCGAACGCCATTTTATTCTACTTGAAAACAAAATAGCTTGACTATGTCTGAATTACAATTTGAATTCAGGTTACTTGAAAAGTATGAACGAGGCTTTAGAATGGTTCCTCATATCAACAAAAGCATGTGGTCGTTTCTGATATACTATTGGTGGTTCATTCGCACGAGACATTTCTGGGCATGGTAACACACAGCACAGTACATGTTTTAGATATGATGATGGCAGGTTAAGATAAATTAGGCTAAATCAAAATCATAAAACTTACGTGAATAAATTTGTCGCTATCAGACAACACGCCAATTCCTTTCGAATCAGATTCGGAGTCACTGAATGAGCTACTACTACGACTGGAAGAATTATCTGCCATAGTAATCGTAATGGTCTGTAAGACCGTCCAACTGACACATTTTATTTTCCTCCTGATAACATGTTCAACAGCACTTTGCCATCTTGCGGCCGTAACCTCAGACACCTATGCCTTGGCTAATAGCAAATTACGCACTTCAGGTAGTTTGTACGTCTTAATTTAACGTGTTATTTTTTCTTCACTTTTAAGTGGCTTCCCTCGCTTGCATTTCACTACAAATGGACCTGCAAAATTTTCTGCCATAATTCTATCCTACACCAGTAGCCTACAATTTCAAAGTAAGCTTACATTATCAAAACACTCAGCACAATTTATCATTTATAGATTGTACTGCTAAATAATTTACTCTCACATAATTCACAACACCGAACATAATTCACTCCTCTCCCATCACATAATTCACTACTCCAAACACAATTCACTCCCCTCCCATAATAATATCACAACACAGTACAATTCACTAGGCCTATTTGTAGAACTTGATAAATGAATATTGTTCTCCGTTAAGTATCATAATTCACAACTTCATAACACAACTGTTCAATTTAATATCGTAGCACTTCATAGAAATAACCGATCAGCTAAAACTAAACGGGACATCTAACATGCCTTACTTCAATTAAAGCTGGGTCTGTATAACACTGCAGTTCCTCTAAGATTACGCAATGTTCAGATCAATAAGGTCGCATACACATCCTATATGGCATTATTAGTCACGATAATATCATTCAAAATGCAATCATTCTCTAACAGAAAGGTGTTCCAGTATAAACACGTTGCTCTAGGCCTACTATTACTTCATAGTGCCATAGTGTATACTTTAATCTGACCGCCGTGTACAACTTTTCCGTGTTTTATATTAATGCGCTCTACTTCTTTATTGCAATGAAAATAATGTTATATATTGTTGTAATGACATAAATCAGTAGATAAGTTTTCGTTTCATACTTGTAAACCGCGTTATTGCAAATTATTAAAAATAAGAAGCCATTTATAAAGAGGAACTAATGTTCTAATTCCGCACTAATGTATTTTGATATACAATCAAATGCGACATCCTTGCCCACGTGCATTTGTTGATATGAGGAACCATTCTAAGAGCGTGCCTACTTTTTTTTTTATTGTAGGTACAGTACGCAAGGCGAGGAGTGTCGGCGTTGTATCCAGCATTCTTTCAACACTCGCTCAGCTGCAATGACTGCTGCGTACGTACAAGTTTGTTACCCTTCGGGCGCTCTGCCAAACGGACACAACTCTTAGGTTAGCGGCTCTCAACACGTACTGCACGTTTCTGTAGCCTGTCGCTCCATCTCCTACGTACTCTATTCCGAGACGATATTGTGCTAACGGAGCAATGGTGGAAAATTGTTTATCCTATTGCGGATACTGGACACTGCATTATTCACTCGAGCCTCCCCATCTAGGAGTAACGCCAACGCGCTGAAGCTGTAGGCCTAATTCTTTCTATCGCCACTCTCCAGTTTAGCATTGTCCTCAGTGCATCATGAGAGATGTTCTACAGCGCACCAGTATGATTAATGAAGTAGTGGTGGAATGCCGATAAGGGAAACGGGAGGTGCCCTGCGAAAACCCACCACCACAAACCTTCTATGTCCAACATAAATCCTACTTGGACCCACTGAGATTCGAACTCGGATTACCAGTGTCGAAAGTCGTCGCTCTAGCCTTTTGACTATGTATCTGGAAACTGAAGTGCTTGCAGTAGGTAAGACACATTTCCATTACCAATCGCAACGGTGGCCTGGAAATTGAAGTATCTATAGTAGGTACCGGTTAACATAATATGCACATTCAACTACAACAGTATGCCTGAAAACTGAAGCATCTGTAGTAACACACACTACATTATCAAGCACAACAGTATGCCTGGAAACTGAAGTATCTGTAGTAGGTAACACACACTGACATTATCAACCACAACAGTGCGTCTAGAAACTCAAGTATCTGCAGTAGATAACACAGACTCCCATTATCAACCACATATTTCGTATAATATTTGCCCTCTATGTGTCAAGATTCACGTTTCTATAATATTGCCTCCCCTCCTATTTTTTACTTCACAAGTCCATACTATAAGTCATCCCAAAATGATCTAAGGTGATCAGATGTCCAGATTTAACGGAATTGTCTCATTCTTAGTCACTGAAAACGAGACGTAAAATATCCCGCTTTTTATACAGTACAGTATTTAGGCTTATAATACGTCTAGACTAGTTTTTGTAATATCCAGGTGCGAGCTTGCACTATCCGTAGAAATCTATGTTCAGTCGTGCTCCAAACTGCGATTTCACATTTGCTGAAAGTGTTCAGTTGCGAGCGTTGTTACTTTTCGGTTTACCAATTTACAAGCAATTTTAAGCATGTCCTATTTATTATTGTTCCTGTCTCGTGGTACAAGGTATTCGATCGTAGTGCAGCCACTAGTGATTTTTTTTCTTTTGTCGTTAAATGTGAACTGAAAATGCCGAAACCAAAGTACAATTTCACAGACACATTAAGGCAATAATGTCCCAATTTAAGGGCACAAGAGGACAAATTTCAGCGTACTTTATGCAGTGTCGTGTTTCCTATGTGCTAGGCAGACGAATGGACATTACGCAACAAGCATGAATTTGCAGAGGCTGAAAGGAATTCAAGTCAGAATATAACGTCTTTCATCAAAACAGAAACTGTTGCAGCAGAAGAGGATTTGTATTTTACTTACGCAAACATACTACTCTTTTCAATCGAAGGACTGCTCACATCAGTTTCTATGCGGAAGTTCGCATGTGGCGATATCTTAGCGAACGTGCTGGTACCTTTTGCATTCGCGAAGTAGGCAGTGAACTGCCAAAACTCAGTAAATATCAATTAGACTGTAATAAATACTTGAAATCACATGAACTTGAAGTTACTTTCGATCTTTGTACGATATTCCACATAAACCAAGGCAAATGAACAGGTATTTCAAAACATTTTTGTGGTGGCAATAATACTTTAGTATTACTAAAAATAAATACAGCTATGGTTGGGGTAAATCTGTGCTGCCTTTATTGTACGGAATTAGGGTGACCAGATTTACATCGATTAAAAAGAAGACACAAAGCTTAAAAAAGGAGGACATTATTCGAAAAAGAGGACAGAAAATATGTAGTTACATTTACGCTTAGGCCCTATATTATATTTTAAATTACGTCAATATAAATTTTATTACAAAATATTCACAGTACAGATTTAGGCTTCTATCATACTCAGAAGTATGTTAATATCTATTTTATTACAAAATAATTATGATAAAATTAATAATAATAATAATAATAATAATAATAATAATAATTTTACATATGAAAGACAAGGGAACTATAATATTAAAAAGGACAGGAAATATCTATTTAGATTTAAGCTTAGGCCTATATTATAATTAAAAATAATGATGTCAATATATATTTTATTACAGCATACTTACGTATGATAAAATTTAATAATATAAAATTATTTTACAGTTAGCTACATATGAAAGCAACAACGATAACAAGTAGGAGCAAAGAGAGTTATGATCGTTGGCAAAGAGTATATTCCGTTGATACTGCTGCCACATACAGGCAAATTACTTGAAAAATGCGTCAAATCAGATAATTTCAAAATATCAGGCATACAACTTACGAAAAGGAGGACATTTCTTGATTTTTTTAAAATCCGCCCGGACCCCGGACAAAGACCTAAAAAGGAGGACATGTTCAGACAAAAGAGGACGTCTGGTCACCCTATACGCAATTCAATTCAAACAGCGCTAATCAGATTGACGTTGACATAATTCTTAATAAAACAAGCAGAATTTCAAAATTTGTGGAGTTACGTGAAATAATTTAGAAGTTTCTGCAACTTTATGAACATTGAACACAAGGATTCATAAAGTGGCTTTCATTACAACCAACAGTAACTTAAAACCGTTTACATGTTTGCTGGTGTCAGATCCTATTTAATCCTTATGAGCAAAGTGTCCTTAAGGACATTAGGCTGGGCCTGGCCTGTGATTTTTCATCTATAGTGTCTCTTACGGCGGAAAAGACCGCAGTTTGGGTTTTTCTCGGTGTTCTCCCTTTTCCCCAGTATGTAGGCATTAGTACTTCATTACGCAAACTCACTTTGTTCTCATCCCGTAGCTGACTGGCGACACACGGAGGTTCCCTACAGAGGACCTGAGTTTGCAGCGGATCTTAATGCGATCAGTTGACGTGGGTGAAAATGGGTCTAGCTAAGGAGGTTTGGCGGTTAACATGCTGGTAGGGAGTTCCCACGTGGAATGACTGCAGTGCAATGAGTTAGCACTCCCGCCAGCATAATAAAAAAAGACTACTTTCTCCTTGTGCAAATGCTACAAGATCTTCTCTGATCCACAACTCTTAAGAAGCCTTACTGTCCCGTTCTTAAAATATTCAAAATCTGCTTACCCAACTCTCACATTAGAAATGCCTATTTTAGAAAACCTCGTAATTTTCTATCTGAACAACATGTAAATGTATAAATTTTTTAATGTTCATCATCTATATTTTGACGTAAAGACGCCGCTTTCCGAGATTTTATACAGGAACATCATTTTATTTTTACTAATATTTTTAATATTAACCTGGCTATACCTTTGGATTAACGGTTGAAAACAGAAAACACAGTTTGCTACCCCTTTCACGAACGGAGTTCGATGATACTGAGGTAAAATACAAACAAATCACTTTACTAGGTACAGAAGGGGAGAAAAATAGTTCGTCCATTTACGTAAACTAGGAAATGTCGCAAGTTTGAGGTTGATAATTTTCATTAGGTATTTGTTTAATCAAAATACAGTACAATATTAACAATAAGTGTTTTTACTCACGAACTGGGTTATCCATGCGAACCTAATCATTATGCAGTGTATATTATACTGTCTACAACACATTAGCGTACAATATAGAGAATGAAGTTAAATTGAAAAATAATCATAATATGGATATTTAAACACATTTTTGAAAATGGTGGCCGTTCATTTCGATACAGGCTTCATTTTTTTTGTGTATATTATCGCACTATAGACTATTGCATCTAATTCCAATTACCAGTTTCGTCCTTCGTACTAGTAACTCATGCTGAACTAATTCTGTACCTAGAATATAAAAGAGTACCTTACGTACTGTAAATTCAATCTTTACTTCTGCCCGATCCGAAAAGATAAAATTACTCAGACATGCTATCTACTGTCCGTTCAAGTAGTTATGTCGCAGAATCGTAGAAAGAGGGGAAATCACGTGACAGTTAATTACTTAACGAGGCCCTTTTATTTAAGTTATTTTAAACAGTTGTATAATATTACAACAGAAATTGTTTTCGGAAAAGAGCCAAGACAGCCCAGCCACTAACTTTACAGAAGGGCGAGTAAAAATAGGTGGGGGAAATCGGGATGCGACGTAGGCAAACGGACGACAGTACCTGTGCGAAAATATGATTCAATATTGAAAGCTCTTTCGTCACTGGAAAATGCGAACATATTTCTGAAACGTACTATACTCACTAACTCAGTACTGTTTACTATATGCGGCCTTGGTTCTGTGTGGAGGACAGTTGGAACCAGGGGGGTGTAACTCAAATGATAGATGTTGGATGCTCATAGATGTTCCATAGTTTGCCGCATGTGGTCAGGACAGCGCTGGCTGTATTTCGATCACAGAGTTTGTAAAATTAGCAGTACAAAACTCTTTGGTTTCGAAAGTTCTTTGGTTCTAAGTTTTGCCAATATGACAGTTTTAAACAGATATTATTAATATCCATTATTTACAGAATGTGTCAGTTTTATAATATTCGGATTATTATTACTATTACTATATAGCTAATTTGCATTTTCATTCGAGGACAAAGTAGCCATATTAGTGTAGTGTGTATGACCTATTAACCTCATTTGTTCAGTTGATCAATTGTTGGATGTTGGCATTCCTATTCTGTTTAAATCTTGTATAAATTATGGAATGGACGAACATGGCTGCTTAAGGAAGAAATTTGAATAGATCGAGTTAATTGAGAAGTTACTGGTGCTTTCCTGCAACAAGATATAATTCGCAACGTTAAAGGTAAGAAAGAAATATGTTTGAGATTACATCTACACGGTTCAACTTTTCTTTCAACTTCACACATTCAAGTAATGCCTGCAAGATTGGTATTTAATAATAACGGAAGTGCACACAATGTGCAGGATAATATATTATTTTAGCTTTTGCTGCTGCAGAACTTGGTCAGTGAAACTATAATCGGTCTTTACACTCCATCACATGGTATTTTGGTATTTTAATATTAATATGGCGTACCTTGTAGATAGAAAATCTTAATGTATCTTAATTCAACATGCGCTTTAAACTTGATTCTTTCAATATTCTTCCCAGACTGCGTGCGTACGAGCATGAAAAACTGAACCGTGTAGATGCAGCTTAACTGCACCGTCATGTTTTCTAATTTAAACTGAATTCTTCCATCATATCTTAAACGTTTATTAAACTGAGATCTGTAATTGTTTTCAGGGATAAACTTCAGAACGCGATTACCTTTCCTTCTACCACTACCACATGATGAACTGACTTCTGTGTTGAATTACAACAGTGTATTAGGTCTAACTGCAATTACGCCAAGAGCTTTAAAGGTAAGCTAACAGAGTTAATATACACTTTGGGTATGAACGAACATCTTATTTTTGTATATAGCTAAGTTAAGTTGGTCAGACATCTTAAAATTCGTGGGACAGAATCTGATATGACTAAATATGTTGTTCCCGGTGTAATTCTTTACAGTTGCGTTACCAAAGGATGGCGGGGTACCTTAGCTTGGTAACGCAATAGTAAAGAAGTGTTGTTCCCGAAAAGATATATTTTAGAAATTTGACTTTACAGTTAACAGTAGTACCTTTACTGGAATAATTTTGATAAAATAAAAAGAGTTAAATTGCCGGAGATATTTATTATTTTTATAGACTCGTGGATAGAATATTTCCAGGAATATTTCACAAACGTTGATTATACTGCAATCCTTCAATTGTTCTATGAAATGTAGTGTTATTAATGCATTATATGATACTAGGCTACTGCTGGTTTGTTTCAGTTAATAGAAAGACAAATGGCGGAGTTTTACACTGTGAATGTGCTGCAGTGTACTGTCAGAAATCGGATAGTAATGAGAAGACCTGGTTATTCCTGATTCCTGCGCCAAGTAATGCAGCACAGCTTAAAAGGTAAGCAGTGGCATTTTGGTAAACTGTAGTGATTTTTAAATTTAAGGGGAGACTGTACTGAATTTTGGTGAAAATTTCGAAAATGAGATTTTAGCTCTATTAAATACTTTAATATGTTAAGAATATAAATATGTAAAAATAAAACCTAATTTTTGGCTGTAAGTGTCCATTTTTTAGGATTTTTGACAGCTGTGCATAGGTCGAGCCACTCCCACTTTCGTTTCTTCTCTGCTGTCACTGATATAATGCGATATATCTTTGGAACTATGGGGAAAGAATTTATGAACGTACTCCAGTCGTGTAGGGAATTGAATATTTGTGCTATTGGCGACTCTGCTGACTTCGTGCCTAACTTCAGATCAAAATAACACATGGTTATTTGTTTGAATGCAACATGGGTCGTCTGAAAAAGTTTGGGAAGAGAAAATTTCTTGGAAACCAATGGAGAAATAAAGATGGTAGTGTAAATACTGTAAATAAGTGTAAAAACAAAGTGAGTGAGTCCGTGAACAGTGTAAATATTAGTGTAGAAACTGTAAATACTAGTGTAGAAAATGTAAATAGTAGTGTAAGTGCAACACCAATTGTAGATAGTAGGCCTAAGGATTGTGAAACAACACCAGCTAGTGCTTCTAATATAAAACTTGCTTCATCGAAGAAACTGTTTGATGATCTGTGTAAAGATGAGTCTGACAATAGTTTCGTGGCAGGCAAACAAAAAACTGGTTACCTTCTTGTTGATATTGAACTTCTGTCTGAAGCTATATCTGGTTTTGTACAGTGTAAATATTGTAGCAGCACAAACTGTATTTCAGTTTTAGAAAATAGTAATTCTCGTAGGGGTTTAGCTTGTAGATTAGTGCTAGTGTGCAAAAACTGTGGAGAAGAACATACGTTTCCTTCCTCTAAATATACAAACAATGGGTATGAGGTGAATTTGAGATTTGTATATAGTATGCGTTGCATAGGAAAGGGAAGTGCTGCTAGTAAAGTTTTGTGCTCTGTATTGAATCTTCCCAAACCACCTACAAGATTCCAGAAAGTAACTGAAGTTATAGAAAGGTCTCTTGGAGAAGTGGCAACAGAGTGCATGGTTGAGGCAGCAAAGGAAGCAGTTCAAGAAAATGCTGGTTCAACAGATATTGCTATTGCTATAGATGGGAGCTGGCAAAAGCGTGGCCACACTTCACTGAACGGTGTGGTCACAGCAACTAGCATAGACAATGGTAAGGTTGTAGATGTGGTATGCCTAACTAAATATTGTCATGGCTGTGTAGTGACAAAGAACAAAGTTGATCACACTAGCAACTGTGTTAAAAACTTTGATGGAGCAAGTGGAACGATGGAAGTTGAAGGAGCGGTGCAGATTTTCAAGAGATCTATAGAAGAAAGGGGTGTGAGGTATTCCACTTACCTCGGAGATGGAGACAGTAGAGGTTTCCAACAAGTTGTGAATGAGAAACCATATGGTGAACATTTTAAAATTGAAAAATGGGAATGTTTAGGACATGTACAGAAGAGGATGGGCAATCGACTGAGAAAATTAGTGAAAGATATGAAAGGGCAAAAACTAGCTGATGGTAAGATCATTGGGGGTAGAAATAGATTGACAAAAGACGCAATTGATTTATTGCAGCTGTATTATGGCAATGCTATCAGAAATAATACAGATGATATAAATAAAATGAAGCGGGCTGTGTGGGCAACATATTTCCACAAGTTGTCAACCGACGAGCAACCTCACCACCAGCTGTGCCCTAAGGGACCAGACTCTTGGTGTAAATACAATGTGGATCAATCAACATATAAACATCATGGATTACCAGTAGAAGTGATGACAAAATTGAAGCCAATATACAGAGACCTTGCTCATCCAGACCTCCTGAAGAAGTGTGTACACGGATTGACACAAAATCCAAATGAATCCTTCAACAATTTGGTGTGGTTGAGGGTTCCAAAAACTACATTTGTGGGCTTGAAAACTTTGAAAGCAGGAGTCTATGACGCAGTAATCAGTTTTAATGTAGGCAACATAGGACGAGCTAAAGTGTTACAAAATTTAGGTATAGCACCGGGTTATAATACATTGACATTTCTCAGAGAGTTGGATGATATTCGAGTGGCAAAGGCAGATCAGGCAGTTGAATTGATGTCCAAGGCAGCAAGACAGAAGAAGAGAAACCTCAAAAGAAGAAGAGAAGATGAGGAGGCCAACAATCCAGATTATGGAGCTGGAAAATTTTGAAAGGTATATGTAAACTTTAAATGCAATTTTCTCATGTTTAATTTTTTCAATGTGTAAGTCCACTTTACTAAGAAACTACTAAAGTTAGAAAGCTGAAATTTTGTATGCTCCTTCCCTAGACAGAGCTCTTCAATCGCAAGCAAAAATTTTTGTGTATAGTTTCAAAATTTTTTCTTGGCGAAAAAATTTGAAAATTTCATATAAAATTTAAAGTTTAAAAAAAAAATAACATTAATTCAAAATAAATTAAATGAGTATTGATTTTTGCTTGCTTTTGCTCACAGAATCATGGATAATAACATATAAAAAATTCAGAAGTCTATCTCCAATATTTCTTTAGTAATGTGCACTTGAACATCACCAATTTAACATAGCAGAGATAGGAGTACCGGCTCAGTACAGTCTCCCCTTAAGTGAGAATTATTTGTCAAATTCATATTTGTTTATTAAAATGAGTTTTTGCCTTCTTTTGTAATTCATTTAAACTTAATTTGTGCATTAGTTCCTACATAATTGTGTATTTTGTTAATGTGTTATTTTAAGTAATTAACAACATTGCTTCAAAAATAATTTACTATGTTTACACATAGGCCTCATTATTAATACATGAAGAGTTACAGCACTAATAACCTGCACTTAATGATAATAATAATTAGCTTAGACTTAGGCAAGATATTATGCTCAGTTTGTTATTCATTAGAAAAGAATTCAACTATTTAGGGAGATTAATATTTACAAATAAATTTATCAGAAGAGCTTAGCATTGTGTGTTTTCAGAATAAATATGTAGTCCTTTTGGCATTGTGCAACTTTTACTTTAAATATTGTTATGAGCTACAACTATTCATTTCAATCCTCAGCATCATACTGTGCTTTAATTAGGTGGTGATTCCGAAAGTAGGCTCTACTTGACTACCTGTACCATGTGTTCTGTTGCTCCTTAATTAGGAGTTGGGAAAAGACATATGAGAAACAAACTTTCAAAACCATCCATTTCTTCAGAAAATGCTAGAATTATATGTCTGTAATAAACAAAGATTTTTCTGTGGTGAAATTTTATATGAATTCATAGGAAGAAAAATATATTTCACCATAGAAAATATTTTGTTCATTGCAAAGATGCAAGTTTGCTACTCATATATATTGCTAATAGTTTTAAGAAGCAGCAGAACAGACATATGTAAAAAGTTTATTTTTTTTTTTTTTCAGGAAGTTAATTTCTCATCTTAATCATGTTAGGTGCATATAATTTTAATCTGTGATTTAAGTAGTAACAATTATTTAATGTAAATAAAATGAAAATTATTTTATTTACATCATGATTAAATCATTAATTTAAATTAATACCAACCCTGGTTTGTGTATTTTTTTTAAGATAATAATAGAATTTTGATTGTAACAGGTACCACATGTGGGCAGCTGTGGCAGAAAATCCTCATCCTTACAGAAGGACCTATATATGTGCAAGCCATTTTCGCAGTAATCAGTATAACGGTGACTTCAGATATAACTTACTAAGAGGGGCCATTCCATCAAGGGATGCTTGGTATCCCACTCAAGAACTACGACCCACTTCATCACCAGCCTACTTACATTAACCTATTTCACCACCTAACATAATTGCTTCATTCATTGCACTTCACTGTGGCATCAATTTGAACCTGTATTCTCTTTCATTGAGTGATTCATTCATTGTCTTTATCTTTTAACAAAATTGTGTTTAATTTTGTTGACAAGTGTATGGTAATGGACTTCATTCATTCATTCATTCATTCATTCATTATTATTATTATTATTATTATTATTATTATTATTAAAGGTAAAAGGTAAAGGTATCCCCGTAACATGCCAAGAAGGCATTTGGGGGGCATGGAGGTAGAGCCCCATGCTCTCCAAGACCTCGGTACTAGAATGAATTATTATTATTATTATTATTATCATTGTTATCTCATTTCGTTTAATGTGTTGATTTCTTCAGTTAATTGAAGGAAAATAAGGGGAATTCATTCATTCATCTGAAAAAAAAAAAAAAAGTAGAGTACTTGACTTCTACATTATGAGCAATATAATTTTTGTAATATATAGGGCAATGATAAATCTAACGATCTTTAAGACCCTAAGTTAACATTACATAGTAATATAAATACAAATAATAATTACTAGTACAATGAGCATTTCAATTGTGTCATCTATAGGGCATAGGAGGGAGTCCAGTGGCAGCGATACGAATCTGCAGCTTCTGCAACTGGTGAGATTTGGGTGCATTATTTAGAATTTTTAGAGAGTAAATATGTTGTTGTTTTCTAATGTCAGGCGTTTGACAATAAAGTCATTTGACCTCTTGCATTCCAATATTTTTCAAAGATATTATCATGACCAGAGTAAATATGTTGATGTTTTCTAATGCCAGGCATTTGACGATAAAGTCATTTGACCTCTTGCACTCTAGTATTTTTCAAAATTATTGTCATGGTCAGCCACTGAAGCACAGATTTTGAGGTGTTCCGAATCCATTTCTTGGTTTGAGTAGCACAATGGACAGTTAGGAGACTGATACATTCCAATTCTATGCAACAAAATAGTCCCCCAATCGGATTTCTGGGCGGGACTACTTTAATGGTACAGAAGGAACTAAATTTTTTATAATGGAATGCTTGTATAACATCAGCTAAGAAGAGAGTAAATATGGTACAATATTTTGTCTCTTCTCACTTTATAGATCTCTTGGATATGGAACAACAAGTTTTGACGGAGAAATCATTGTAATAAGTGAAAGTCTCAGGAATCTTCTATGCCACATCAATAAATTTAAGAATGCAGTTATATTGTCAGACTCCAAAGCAGCTATTCTATCAATAGTCTCTAAATACATACTTTCATCTCAAACAGCAGAAAGAACTAAAATGCTCTCTCAATTAATATCACTCAATAAAAGAATTGTATTCCAGTGGATACCATCCCATTGTGGAATCCTGGGAAACGAGAATGCGGATGCTTTAGCAAAGAAGGGCAGCACTGCTACTCACAGACCTGTTACTAAATCTACGTATTACTCAGTGAAAAGATTTATTAAATCTACATACTTAGACTTCAACAAACAAAATTTGATAACACAAATCTCAAGGGAAAAAATGGAACTCTCTGCATCATAATCCACAGTTAATTCCCGATTTACCACGAAAATCGTCTGTAGCTGCATTTAGATTGGCAACAGGCCATGACTGTCTGGCCAAACAAACACCTGCATAGAATTGGAATATATCAGTCCCCTAACTACCCACTGTGCAACTCAAACCAAGAAATGGATTCGGAACACCTCAAAATCTGTGCTTCAGTGGCTGGCCATGATAATATCTTCGAAAAATATTGGAGTGCAAGAGGTCAAATGACTTTGTCAAACCCCTAGCATTAGAATACAACAACAACATATTTTGAGCAATGGGGCCACAACCAAATCAAACACTCAGTATCAAAGCTCAAAATTAGGAAATGTTGCGAAGTATAGACTTATCTCTAATAAATTGTATTGCACTTTTTCTAATATGTTCAGTGTTTTGAATCAACTATACATCAGAGAATGAAAAATAATTTTTTTACTTGTATTTCTTAATGGTGTTTTTATGTCTGTTGTAGACAAATAGTTTTCTTTGTATTCCTTATCAGTGGTGATTATTGATTACTTAGATTTTTAATATCCATATATTAAACTAATGGCAGTTACTTTTAAGAATAGATGTTCAGCTCTGACGGTGTAAAACAAATAAAGTGGTGTTTTATAAATGTTTATGAACGTGCGTTGTACTGTGTCACAGCAAAACATCTTATGACTATTTTCAAGCTAATGTTTGACATAAAAAAATTAAGAGCGAATTATAATTATATAACTGACCAATAATAACTTCGAAGTCAATATTCCAAAGTCAATCTTTGTTTTTATCTTCGAATACATGATACATAACATTATTTAAAAATAGTGCTTAAGGTGTTTTGGAGAGAAGTATCCTATCCTATTCGCATCCTGTATCTCAATTACATATTTGATCTAGAAGATGCAAAAACTTTTATTAGTCAAATTTGATAAATTAATTTAATAAAAGGGTTAAATGACGGTGTTAAAAGAGGGAGTGTGTTAATGGTTTTCAGTTTCATGTTCAACCATTATATTTATATTCACATGTTAAAACAAAAATGTGATATAAATATTGTGGTTAAACATGTTATTTAAACTGATAAACCATTACACACTCCTTTGGCGATATGAAAAATACCAGTATGTGTTGGTATAATAGGTATCTGCAGAACCGATCGTGCTCTAATGTTGGCATAACGGATACCTGTAATACCGATCGGGCCGTGTAACAAGGGATGTAGTTCCGCATTCTGCCGCTATGTGTAACGAGATGTAGTTCCGATGTTTTGCCGCCGAGTGTCTCGACGTCGCGTCAATAGCGTGTCGAAGGTAATGCATTGAGTTGGTGGTCTTTCTATTTATTTGTCTATGGTTGGAACTTCATTAGTAGAAGGGATGGGAGTGAAGTACATACAAAAACTCAGGTACAATAAAAATTGAAGTAAAAATAAAATGATGTCCCTATATATAAGGATCCCTCCTACTGTGCTTCAGTATTAATTCTGATAGTTTGGTTCCGGCGTGCAAGCACATGGAATTGTGGTTAACTCTGATATAAAGCAAGAAATGCTTTGTAAAAGGTGTGTAATTGCGATTTGCTATTTGAAGATCCACTCGTAGATTTATATGCTTAAGAGATTAAGTGAAATTTTAGGTAGAGAAACATTATTACCATAGCCGCAGGACACCATAAATACAATAAAGTATAAGTGCTGAGTAGAATAGGTAGAAATGAGGCTACAATTTTTTCCGAGAATCAGGGAAATCCCTTGGGGAAAAATAAAAAACAAAAGCAGAAAAAGAATGAAATGCATAAGGGAAAATTAGGAAGAGAATATGGCAGTAAGAAAGATGAAAAAGTATATGGAAAGGAAAATGAGAAACAAATAAATGAAAAATAAAAAATGCACGAAGATGAAAGAGACAAGACTTACAGGAAAAGAAAGACTATGGTTACAGTGAACTTCCCCGATTTCGACCCCTTGCTCAATAGGCTGTCATTTGTGTTTGGTGCTACTTATATATGAAATGTGATTTCTGCAATAGTGTACATATATTAGAGTTCTCGAGGCTCTTAAAATAATTTTAAGAGAATTCTTAAAGGCGCTTTGAAATGCAGGAAGTACAAACACTGGACGTTATAAACATCATGGGCCGTATTCATAGACATTTTTAGCGCGGGCTTCCGGTGGATGATCAGCGTTTTTCGTATTCATAAACTAGTGTTAGCGATAGGATATGATTTGAATTCTGTACTAGTAACCAGTGGATAGCCGGGGCTAGCTTAGTACGCTCGTAGCGCGTGCCGCGAAATGTCTATGAATAGCATCCCATGTGTTGATATTGAATCGCTTGTTTTAGAAACCGCACGTCCTTTGCTTTAGCTATGGACATGTGTGGTTTCTCAAACAACCGATTCTATTAGTTAACGTAGTAACTGTGCATAGCTGCATTTCCACAAATATCCTATAATCTCTATATTTTATTTTAGATTGTTAAGTTCAGTTTGTTTTTTACGAAAATGCAAGTTCGATATCTTGAATATCTTTTTTCGACATGTCATTATCTGGTGCTCTGTTTAGATAAAACGTTCCACAGATTTTAAGTGAAATCTTATCATTGGAAGACGTACTGTAGGTAACATAATATACTACTAGTTTCACAAACATCAGTCACTGTAGTACAACTTCGTTGAATAATATAAAAAATAACATTAAAATTACTACTAATAAATGATAAAATATACTTACGGAATTAAACTTGTAATGTGGTCATTTAATTCTGAACGTAACTCCGTGGAGGCTAATCTCGCTGAGGTGTGCGAAAGCTCACCAACCGCCAAGTCTGCAACAGAAACATAAAAAAAAATCACCCCTAATCAGAATGTTGTCCCTTTATAATAAGTTAAACAGTTCCAATGATATTGATTTTCAGGAACAGAATATGATATGTTTAAGAAACACATTTATGCAAATTTAGTTAATTAAGAAGCTCTCTCTCTCTCTCTCTCTCTCTCTCTCATATTTAGTATATTCACATTATTCAGTTTACTCATTGTATGTTATAATACTCTGCTGCAAATATAAATTTGTTTTACATTATTAACTATTTTCTTGTAAGATAAAAATTTTAAGAAGGTACTTTTATGGACAGTAATGTGTATGTACTTTCAAATAAATAAATGAATGAATGAATGAATGAATAAATGAATAAATAAATAAATTAAATTAATTAAATAAATAAATTAAATAAATAAATAAATAAAATAAATAAAATAAAATAAAATAAATAAATTAAATAAATAAATTAATTAAACAAATAAATAAATTACATAAATAAATAAATAAATAATAATTGGGATGATCTACAATTTCAATTCTTCTGTGACATCAGCTTTGTCAGTGACATACTTTACAGAAAAAGGGTGATATCTCTAAACTTACTGATCCATAAAATGTACTTAATTTCGTTAATCTAATACCCTGTTGTAGCATATTTGTTGATACGTTATAATCAGGTCTGGGATTTCTATGTAAATACTTTTTTTCCCATTGCCTACAGTTAAAATTTTGTCATATTTACGAATTAGGATAACTTATTTGGAGTGATGTAAAAGATATTTTATTCCCGTATTTATCCATATTTCCGGGTATAGTACACATTTTTATATACACTACGTGAGAAAAACTTACATACAGTATTTAACATTTTATTTTATGGTTTCAAAGTTATTCTTGTCAGAAAATTATTTAAAATTTATTTACTAGCATTACTATTTCAAAGCACAATCCTAGTATTCTTAAGATTGAAGTTGGGACCCTCTGAACGAGACAGACTCCTCAAAATATGGAATTAATTAAAAAGAAATTCTAAATGTGAAACTCTTACTATGTATAATTAGAATGGTTAAGTGTCTTTCTTGCACGTTGTGAGTAATGTGACGTTGCAACTGGCAGCAATCAATATACGATTGTCGCCTAGTCAAGCACATTATTTTACCATTGATAGTGTGTGTTCAGGGTTAAGAGTTTAGCTATAACATGTTCTGTTCTGTAGTTTACGAACCTTCAAAAAAGCTTTCAACGTTTAAAACAGTGTTTTGTAACCCACTGCTTCGCAAATAGGCAATTGTCATATCGTCAGTTTACAAGCAAAACACACTGAGTCAAAAATATAACTTGTGAGAAAAATGCGTATACAGGGGTTTCATTTCAAAACTTCCCAGTCTAAATAACTATTTAAATTGAATTAAATTTAAACAAAAAACACGTCAGTTTAGATATTGAGGGGGACGTCTGAAACCGGACTTAATTTGATTTTAGAATTCACCCCTATCTTCCCGGGCCTCCTCTCTTTAGAAATTTCAAATGGCACCCTAATTTTTATACTTAAATATGAAAAAGCATTAAATTGTTTATATACCTTATATAGACACACTGAGCAAAAATGTCATATAATCATGTGTTCCAATCTCAATATTTTCAGAGTTACACTAATTTGAAGTTGTTAGTGAAATACCTTTTTTCTTTAGTTTTAAGGGTAAAAGAATATTACAGATAGAGAATGAACTATTCAAAAGTACCATTTCTTTAATTGGTTAATATTCTGAAGTTAAAAATGTGTTGTCAGTTGCTTTGTACAGATTTTGTTTTTCAATTCCCACTTATCACAAAAATTGTTACAAATCGTACAACTTTAGGAACTTGATTCTTTACAGTTTAATTATGTATCCTAATGTACAGTCTTGAAGAATCTACAAGAGTGGCGTGAATTGTAACAATTGTTGTGCCAAATGCGTAAGAAAATGTAATTTTGTAGTTAAAAGTCGAAAAAAAAAAAATCTGTACGAAGCAACTATGAAATTCGCAACACATTTTTAGCTTCAGAATATTAGCTGATTAAAGAAATGATATTCCTGAATAGTTCATTCTTTATCTGTAGACCTAATATTCTTTTACCCTTAAAACTCAAGAATAATGGTATTTTACAAACAATTTCAAATTTGTGTAACTCTGAAAATATTGAGATTAGGACAAATGTTTATATGACATTTTTTGCTCAGCTTGTCTTCGGAAATAAGCTCCGTAAGGGACGGTAAATCCTCGTGAATCACCTTTTATACATAACATAACTAGGTATTGTTTAGTTGTATTTGAAAATTATACATTACAATATATATTTTATTGCGAATTCATTTTAATGATAATTAATAATACAATTTATTATTGTTATAATTGACAGTTCCATGTTGACCTTTTGTAGCCTACTTAATGTAAACGTTTGAATCCCTTTCACTTCATTATTCCACCATCTTGGAAGAAAACAATTGAATTCATTGGAGAGAAAAAAAATCACTTATTAGTTTGAGCAGTTCGATTGTCATTGGTCAATTGAGCATGCATCGATAAGTTTAGTGATGAACTGAAAAATGTTACCGTGGAATTATCAAAAATAACTTGCAACTGCAAGAAGCACAACTTTTCAAATTCGCATGCGTAGTAGTAGTAGTAGCAGCAGTATAAAACTATTTACAAAAATTAATATTCCGAGCCCCTTAAAAAATTAAGTGTAAAAAGCAGTATTGCTTTCTTCCAAACAATTGTATACAGACGGCTAAAATTGTTACAGTCTCTTATCCTTGCAGCCGCACGAAAAATGAAGCGAGGAAAAACTAGCTATTGCAGCGGAGAGCAGCCAAGAATTCTCACTGTGTATGTCGAAAAGCGAGTGAGTGTCTATGTTCAACGGTAGTTTACAGTTGTGTCGAGCGAGAAGACGAATCAGGAAGAGGAAGTGAGCCGTTCCCAGGCAGCCCGCCCGCCCAAGGGTCGCGATTATTCCTCGAGGCAAAGGAATCTTTGTTATTTTTAGATTAGATACAACTCGACCTGTTTTCATTTCCTCATATTTGTCGCTCCCTTTCAGACAGAAAGTGCAGGAATTCAGGAACGAGGTAAAGCAGCGGAAGGATGCGACGTTTGTTTCATTTCGAGGTTACATAAAATCCACAACTTCTATCGATAGAAATAGACTGTATTAAATACAGATATTTGTACTTCACTTTCTGTCTAATGTAGATATGATGGATGAAATGACATAAAAATGTTAGAATTGCATAAAAAAGGAACAATTCCCAATTGTAACACACATTTGATTCAGTAGAATCGCATTAGACCGAAATTTCGAATAATTCGGACGAGAAATCGTAAGGGTGATATGGGTGAAAATTAGGTAATTGTGGGTCAAAAATCGTTTTTTTTTTTTTTGTAGAAAATGAAAGTATAATGCCTACTACAACGGTTGACAGTAATTACACTATCTTAAAAAGACAGCAGTCATAAAGTTTAAAATGCATGCAAACTTTTAAACTCATTTTCCCGTACCTTTTTGGTCACTTCTCTGCATTTGCTAAGAATTCCATAAATTTTATGCTAGGAAGCTGAATTGTTTACTGCATGTTCTTTGAAGTATACTTAACAATGTTATGTTTGCATTTGTTCAAAAAAGAAAATAAATTTAATAAAAAAATAAATGTGTGCTTCTATTGTGTAAATTTTATAAATTTGAATATGAACAGATTTAATTTTTTCCTCCTATATTTCCTAGGTAAAACTAAAAAATATGAGAACGTAGAAACTTTCTAAAGACATAAAAAAAATCAGACAAGATTCTTAAAATTTGGGGTAGAAGAAACATTTTTAATATACGCAAATTATTATGTTTATTTAAATAATTCTTAAACTACTCAGTCTATAAACATGAAACTTAAACACATAAATATTGATATCATTAGCAGTATGTGTACAAAAAATCAAATCTCTAGCTTAAAAAAATGTACAAAACAGAAATTTCACTCATCGTCCCTTAAAGCAGACGTCAAAAATACACGCAAGTTTAAATATTGCATGAGATGATAAGCAGTGATTTAGCGTTGGTGGAACTGATAACAGAGAGATGGAATTTGGCGAAACGAGTCTAAGTATTAGGCTAGTTATACAGTTGAAGAAAATGTCAGAGAACAAAACCTAATCATGTTACTAGCCCAGAAGGGAATCGAACCCACGCCCGAACGTAACTCCCGATTAAGAGGCAAGTGCGCTACCACTGAGCTACGTGGGTAGTTACTAGTAGTTGAAATATGCAGTAAGCAGTGATCATTTATCTGTTAGAAAACGGATCTTTTTCTCGCCATTGCAGGAGCACACTTGAATTCACAGTGCACTTGTCTATTCGGTCCGACCGTTTTTTCCTGGTTGTGAATTTCTTCATGTGTTACATAAGGATTCTGTGGTAGAGAGAGCTGTGTCTTAGCTCACTCAGCGAGAGACATTGTTCCATTTAAGTGCCCTAATGACTTAGCTGGCCACAGGCGTAGCTCAGGAGGCAGGCGCGTTGGTCTGCTGAATGTCAAGTAATCTACGGCGAATCCTCGGCCACATCTCGCCAAATACCATCTTACTATCACCAAATCCACCTACGCTAAATAATCTAGTAGCTGATACAGCGTCGTTAAGCAATCAAGCAAAGAAAAAGACTGGTCAAGTGCTTCTCCACTGCTGCTTAATTGACAGAAATAATTAATTTCATGTTTATGCAAATAATACTTTGTTCCTTTTTCTACTATATTCCTTAGAATGTGTACGCGGAAAATCTCGCATAGGAGTCATCGTGACACTACATTGGCAATATTGTACACATCATAGTATTACAGTATAAAGACTAAAATGTCAAACCATGTCAGTGAATTAAAAACTAATATAATTAACGAGAACTTGGCATTGCCTTCGAAGAATATTAAATGCGTTTTTCATTTTTAATGAATGGTAACAGCAGCAAAAAGTCACTGCTAATTCTCTTTCGAAGTCCTACTAATGTTCATTGTTGTCTAAAGAAAGAGAAAAGCGGAGGATAAGTGACAAAGTCCGAACTGGGGCGTATCATAATCATCATCATTATCATCAGGTGGATGGACCTATCGAACCGTTCCAATCGCACAGGAAAATCATCTTCCCATCTGCTCTTATGTAGGGCAGGGATGTATAAGAAATAGCGCGCGAACGAGTTTCCATTCTTCCGCTTGCTACTCGCCATTAGTAAAAAAGAAAATTGCTGAGTGGCTAACTTAAGTTGATTTTCTGAATTTGTACAATAACTTGATTATCTGCAAACATTACTGTATTGAAAATATAATCATGAATTCAAGATTCAAGAAACATGTTGCCTTACTTTCTCGAACATTTCCAATGACTTTTCGAAATGTATAATAATTATTCTGCTCGGGACCTCGATCCTCAATAAGAAGTTGCATACAAAAGAAAAGATATAGCTGGACAAAGAAGAATTACAGTCCTCTACTCCGGTTCTGAAAATAAATTATGGTTTATTTAACGACGCTCGCAACTGCAGAGGTTATATCAGCCTCGCCAGTGTGCCGGAATTTTGTCCCGCAGGAGTTCTTTTTACATGCCAGTAAATCTACTGACATGAGCCTGTCGCATTTAAACACACTTAAATGCCATCGACCTGGGCCGGGATCGAACCCGCAACTTCGAGTATAGAAGGCCAGCGCTATACCAACTACGCTACCGAGGCCGACTCCGATTCGGTTCGAGTGGACTATTGTGTACCGAAGTCAGATCATCTTAACCAAATTATTTTTGACAAGAATCTAGTATTTGTGGCGAGTAATCATGGGACATATTGCTTCTTACCGACCTCTTGCATAATTTAAGTCGCATCTCCTATGCTTTGCATTCGTTGCCTTAGTTTTCAATCTGTGTTGATATCGTTTTTTCTTTTTTTTAATTGATTTGTTTTACGACGTTTTGTCAACTGCAATGGATATCTAGCATCTGAGTGAGATGAAGGTGGTAATGCCAGAGAAATGAGTCCAGGGTCCAGCGCCGAAAGTTATCCAGCATTTGCTCTTGAGGGAAAACCCAGGAAAAAACCTCAACCAGGTAACTTGTCCCAACTGGGATTTAAACCCGGGCCCGTTCGTTTCATGGACAGACATGCTAACCCTCGCTCCACAGCAGTGGACTAGATATCGAGGGTTCATGCCAGAAGGGCGTATCAAAAAAAAAACTGCAAGCTTACATTAAAGCCATTTAAATAAAGAATAATTTACCTGTCCTTGTCTACACTTAAGAAGTTGTTTTCTTTAATTCTTCTCCATATTCATTGTAATTCTCAAACGATTGTTTCCAATATAAATAGTTCCATTAAAATATTTCAATAACGCTGCATTTATTGATACGCCTTTCTGGTGTAGTGCCCTCGATATATTTAAGCAGTAAGAGTGTCTAAGAAATGTTTCAATTGGAAGTGGAGTGGTGAACGTATTAATTCTTCCGAGGAAACCAAAGTATGGAAAGTATTACGTTAATTTTGTAAAGTAATACCTGTAGGTATTTTTTTAAGTGTGCCTTATTTCCGATTGAAGGTTTAATTTTGTACGTGATGAATTTATCATACACACGCATATGAACATATATTCTATGTACCACTTCATTTATCATTTATTTTATTACTTTATCTTATCTAAGGATAAAAGTTAATACGAGATAGTTTGAAAAGTTTTGAAGCAAACAGTTATTTTGTGCTCTTTTTAAAAATAAATACCCCTTAACTTTTTGCGTAAAATGTTTATATTTTATGTGTATCACTGTGATTTAATTGATTAGTAAATAGTGAATATGAACCAAATCCGTTCGGTAATGTAAGAGAAATCATTGAACGTTTAGGTCGGAAGCACACTGCATCGGATATTCTGTTTCGGACAGTTCGATGTGACGATGATTACACGCACTCTTATGACATGAGACTTCAGCATATTACGTCGGACGAAGTGTCATAAGAATGCGTGTAATCATCGTCACATCCAACGGTCCAAGACAAAACAGTTGTGTTCGAGACAGAATGTGATGCAGTATGGTGCCGGCCTTAGAAATGGACGGAACGACAGACAGGTGGCGTTGAAAACAATCTTTTCGGTGTAGCCTAAGGATACTGGAAAATGTGCATTTCCGTGAAAATCTTCAAATTATTTTCTTCAGCATCACAATTATTGTCTCGTTATGAGTCCTACAATGAAGTATAATAATAATAATAATAATAATAATAATAATAATAATAATAATAATAATAATAATGGATCATATGAGGAGACAAAGAGGAAGGCAGAAAATAGAAAAGACTGGAGAATGCTGGGTTTGCAGTGAAAGACATGCCCTTGGGCAGAACACTATGAATGAATGAAAATATTAATAATATTAACATAAAACATTTTTAGATTTTTACTTCTATAAATAGCTTAATTATCGTATCATCGTCTTTATAGTTGAATGGGAAGTTTAATAAAGGATTATCATTACAGATTGTAACCATAAAGCGACGTATCTTAAGTCAAACGGAACAAGTGCGGTTCATGTTTTACACATATTTGCCCATTTGAGAGATAACTGCTTACACGTCTTAATTGTAAGACTGACATCTGTTTACTCTTAACAAATATAGAAATGACAAGAAGACAAGTTACTCCCACTTAATGTTCGATAAGGCCATCCAGCTGCAGGACGGTGGCTGCGTATTCTTATGTAGGCATTTACTTGAGCCTGCACAATTACTTTTCGATTTCTCTGAATGAATTATGGAACAAAATATTGTAGTTATGGAAATGGGAGTAGCCCGAGAAAACACGCCAAATACCATCTCCATCTACTTCAATATTCACTTGAACTAGCCGGGATTGGAACCTATGTTCTCCGGAGTGGTACGCACTTATCCCACTGCCATTTCGTTTTGCATATGTAAGAATCGAAGGAATGAAATTGCAATCTCATTGCTGGAATAATGGTTCCAAGTTTCCTCTTGCACTGAATTGGTGCATGGACTATCAATTTCGGTCTTAAGTGAAACCAAATTAAGGTTATTTGGATTGTGACACGTTGCGTCGCTTGTGTTACACTCATATTGCACTGGGTACAAATGTATCAACTTCCAGGCAGCCCGGAAACCAGCGTTGTCAGTTGTACAAAAATAATTCTGACCATTTGAAAATATATTCCAACAACATAACAAACATTTCTCTGTTTGTATACAAAATACTGTGATTTATCTCCCTCTGTCTTCCCTCCCAGACGTGCGCACTAAATTATTTTAAGTAACTTATTAATGTTTCATAAGTACAGTATTTATTTTGCATACAAAGTTTAAAAATACACTACCGACACGTAAAATGATTGTCCTTACTAATTGCGTTTTCCCCTAGTAGATAGACTACGGAGAGGCAATGAGAATGTAATATGCTGGGCTGAGGACGAGCTACGTAACTTACATGTCGTTTTTGTTCACAAGATCTACTCGCGAATGAACTCTGGTTCCCTTTGGTGAAAACCCGTCAGTTAAGTTGACTGACCTGCAAATAATATAAAATGTTTATTATAGGAAGGGTTGAGTGACAACACTTAACAGAGATATAATGTAATAGTTCCAGAGAACTTCCTTCTTCATATTCTATACAGTATACCCAGGGCATTCGTCTGCTCGTCTTAGCGAGTAATAATTCTGATTCTTTAATTGCCCTTTTAAATCCGACTATGTTGACTAGTGACAGTTTTGCCTGCTTGTGAGCCACCATAAAATGGTTAACGCCCTGCATATCCCGGTGAACAAAATATGCTTCCAAATGTCTCTATTCACGTGACGCAAACATGCGAGAAGGAAGGGGTACTATATCATCATTCATTCATAGTATTCTCCAGTCTTTCCTATTTTCCACCTTTCTCTTAATCTCTGAATATGATCCATATATTTTAATGCTGTCTGTCATCTAGTATCTTCTTCTGCCCCGAATTTTTTCTCGTTCAGCACTCCTTTCAGTGCATCCTTCAGCAGACAGTTTCTTCTTATCCAGTGGACCAACCAATTCCTTTTCCTCTTCCTGGTCAGTTTCCGCATTTCAGCATCATTCTTTGTTCACCCACACTTTCAAACACAGCTTCATTTCTTATTCTGTCTCTCCACTTCACACGTTCCAGTTTTCTCCATATCCACATTTAAAATGCTTCTAGTAGTTTCTCTTCACTTCGTTGTAATGTCCATATTTGTGGATCATATAATTCCACACTCCACACAAAGCACTTCACTAGTCTCTTCCTTAGTCCTTTTCTCAGAGGTCGTCAGAAGATGCACCTTTTTATATTAAAAGCTTCCTTTGCAATTGTTATTCTCCTTTTGACTTCCTGGCAGCAGTTCATGTTACTACTTTTAGTACACCCCAAGTATTTGAAGTTATCCACTTGTCGTACTGCTTCATTTAGAATTAGCACGTTTATCTTTTTTTTCTTCCGTTAACCTTGGTGTTCGTCTTGTTTGCATTTCTCTTCATGCCATACTGCTCACAGCTGAATATAACGTATTTTGTAAGTCCACAGCAATAATTACGACAGAGGCACAGATATATATTACAAATAATTGTATATTGTATATTTACGTATTATTCAAGTCATCTTGCAGACTTACGCTTAGAATTATTTCAGTATT
The DNA here is from genome assembly GCF_040183065.1 of Periplaneta americana. NCBI lineage: Eukaryota > Metazoa > Arthropoda > Insecta > Blattodea > Blattidae > Periplaneta > Periplaneta americana. The sequence goes on along the minus strand of NC_091121.1, from coordinate 120,178,912 downwards.
TCTGCAATACTGACACAACGTAGGCTATTTGGCCTCGAGATCTGGTAACACTGCCGGAAACAGTATCATTTCCTTGTTTGAACAGACGGTGATAACATATTGTGACCAAGTTGCATAAGACGGAACTTTTTCCAAGTAATACGCATTTGAAATTGAGTAGTATGACAAGTAAACGTAACTGGAAAATACATGCATTTAATGTTCTTTGCAATGGTGAAAACAATTAGTAACTACAAATTATTAAAATGAAACAAGAACTAACGATTCCAGGCACTGTTTTCCAAAAAATTATAAGTAATTATATTTCCTTTATTAGTTAAACGATTTTTATAATGAGAACAAGAAGTGCATTTTACGACTGTCTGTAGTTATAATTTATAACTATCTAATGAAAGATTACAAGTTTTTTTACTCTATTTAGCCGGAAATAAAATTATTAATGAGGCTTAAGACCTAATAATGATGTCTATGCGATGTAGGCCTATTCTGAACGTCGAGTTTCTTGACCAGTGGAAGGCATGAAACTACTCCGTACTCATATGACAGGAGGCCCATTGCAGTAGCTCCTCATCAAAGGACGCAGGAGTTCGATTGCAGACCTATAATGCTCGACTTGTGGTGGCTTAAGTGGCTAGGGGAAAGTATTGTTTTCATAATCCAACCATTTAGATTAAAAACGTAGCGCCGGGGGTGTCAGGGGTGCCTGGGCACTTCCTAATGGATCTGTGGACCCTTTAAAATATATAGATTGTAAGAAATGCCTCGCAAATGCATCAAACTCCATCAAAAATATTCCGAAAATAATCATTTTTTTCTTCTCACTCAACATTTGGTTATGAAGGCTAACACTGGATGGTATCGGTACAGGTCATGTATTTACGGACAAACTCGGCTTTTTCCCCTTTGCTAAGCAGACTGCTTTCCATTCATCAGTGCAGATGAAGTCACTGATGAATATTTAAGATCGTGGTTTCTTTCCAGAGACGTTTTTTGTTATCCTGATGATTCTTAATAGTCTAACGAAGTCTGTGTTCTTGTTTTCTATGTGTTATTTCTAGTGCTGTCGATCGATCAAAATATTTAATCGATTAACGATTTGAATTTAATCGATTACTCGATAGATTAAGCTAATCGATATATTACTCGAGCTTTGATCGATTTGAAAAAGTTTTAATATACTGTAATACACATTTATTGTTAAATTTAATTTGTGTTTGGTGATAAGCATAAGTATAAAATGTAGTATACATGTATATACTGTATCGTTGTATTACAAAAGAATACTATTTTAGTTATTTACTAACATACATACATACATGTAGGCTTATAATTTATTGTGTCAATTCTCCTGGCATTTTTTGAGACAAACACAAATAAAAAAAAGTATGAAGACTACCTAGTTAAAACTATTTCATCCATGATTTTAAACATGTGAGTGCATTCACATGTTCCGAATTAAATGCTGCCCTACGTTTAGTAACAATGTTTCCATTATCACTAAACACGGTTTTTTTTTTCTGTCAAGCACTTCTCCACGATCGTTCAATTTAAATCTAAACGTTTCACCGAGTTTACTTCTCAAATTCTCATAGGCCTGTGACATAACGGAGTTTCACTTTTTACACAGACCACAGAAATTTTATTTTTTTGTTTAGCAAACTAAACACACAAGCTTCATCTAGAAACTCAGTAAAAAGACTGCAACAGAACAGCAGACTGACCCCTATTGTAATCGGGTTACAAAATTTTACAAAGAGAAGAATATAGTTAGTCTCTCACTTGCACACAGTGCAGCCTTGACTAAGAGATAAAGGGGCGAATTCCAGAAAAGTATGTATTTAATATGCTAGGAAGACCTGTCGACAAACTTAATAAGGATTCGTAATGTGTTTCAACTTTCAATAGGGGTAGACCAGGTCACTGTCCTCATATCTTAATCTCTTTCTGAAGTGTTTGTGCAAAGATTTGCCCTATGGTATCTGCTACCTGCTCTGCAGTTATAAAATAACGGTATTATCGTGTTTGAAGTATATAAGAAATTTCTGAAAAACGAATATTATCGGAATTTTTATTGTGAGTTTGCATTAACAAAATAATAATTAATATCAAGTACAATCGATTAATTTTAATCGACTTGATTATTCGATTAAATATTTTGATCGATTAATTTTACAATAGAAATTGATCGATTGATCGATCAGATTAATCGATTAAATCCCACAACACTAGTTATTTCTCTCTTTTTTTAATTTTTAATGTATGTTTGCGTCAAAGTAGCTATTCAAATAACTAAAAAAATGCAATAGTAGCTAATTCCAATTTTTAATAAGAAGATAAAAATAACATGAATTATATTAAAGATGGATTTTTCACTCATATAGAACTTCCCTAAATTAAGAAAAATGCATTAAATATATACTAGTTCATTATTTACAAAGACTTAATATTTTAAGCTGTAATGAATATGGGTTTCAAAACAATAAAAGCACTAATGATGTCAAGTTTTAAGTAACACAGATGAACCAGATGCTGATAGCACGTGTTTGGATATATTTTCTTTGAATGTAGAGGCTGCAAATATAATTACTTTTTTCTTATTTCGTTGGCCATAAAATGAGTAAATACAATATGTAACATGTAAGAATACAGGAAATTTTTTATAGTAATCCAGCTGTAGTTCGAGATCACACAAGTTGCTGCACGATGGGCACCCTAATGAAATCCTTTAGCTCCGCCTATGCTTAAATTTGAATATCTACCATAATATGAAAAACAGCTAGTATATTAGAGTAAATTAGTATGGACATTTAAAACCTAGAAAGAGACAGGGTGTTGAGCCGAAACAGGTTATAGAGTACAGACTAAAATATGGTGTTGTTATTATTATTATTATTATTATTGTTATTATTATTCTGAAAGGAAATTTATTTCATTATGTTCGTACAGATTTCTGCTTAATAACTCTGGGTATAACTATGATAAAAAATGCGAGCACTTTAAATGTCCAAGCTTGTATGCTAGACGTCAAGATCTCGATTACTTATTCTTATATAAGGTCCTTAAAGGTGACATTAATTGTCAATATTTCTTAAACAGTGTCAGCCTTCATATTCCTATGAAGGACATGAGACAACACAAACTCTTCTATATTATAAATTCTAAATCTTCTTCGCCGGTCTCCAGATGTATTAAAAATGCTAACTTACATTTAGGCGATTTCGATCATTCAATGTATAGAAGTATTAGAATATGGCAATGTCTTTGCTAATATTATTTGCATAATTCTTATACACAAATTGGTAATACTTTTGTAAGAATCAACTCCTTTCCCTAAAATTTTATAGTATTAATTCTTGTAAATTAATCATTGTAATCTATGTTCTTCATTTTATTATCTTAATTATTTAATTTGTACCATAGTTGTTCATTTTAATGTATTAATTGTATCACTGTGCTGGACTTTCATTGGCCAATGGCTGTTGTCCAGCGCATTATTATTATTATTATTATTATTATTATTATTATTATTATTATTATTATTATTCAGCGTCACAAGTTCTTTAGGTTACTTTTTTTTTCTGAGCAAGGTTATTGGGGTTATTGACTACACTAGACATGAATTTCCGTAACAGGAAAGCATCTCCAGTTCTCGGGGACATAAATAAATCTTCACTTCCTTCTGTCTTGCAAAATATCATAAGAAGTTGTAAATCTATTAAATGGATACGTATTTTAAAAATTAAGCCTAATTTGGATGAAGCTGTATTGTTCACTTGACCTTGGGTCAAGAAGGGATACTGCATTATGTCGTAAAAGCGGTGTACACTGGCAGAGGGATGTCGTGTTCAGCATGAGAAATAAGTTGTAGCGAAGTTTTTTTAAAGCCCGCGTTTATATTAAAAAGTCGTATTAGTTTTTGAATTGCGGTTGTAATAATTAAATAGCGGTACCCTTACCCGACGACCCAGGGAGGAAGTGGAGGCACCCCGGGCGAGATGAAGACACGGTTGTTGCAGGTAGCGTGGAGGACACCAATAGGTGAGATAACGGACCGGCTCGGTCGCGCGGTCATCTTCCTCGTATCGATACTTCCTGATGCAGCACTGGCCGCCGTGACCGCTATGATACCTGATCGGGTCTGTCTTGTTTCATTGCTCGCCCAATTTCCTCTTCCTCTATCAGTTCCTCGCGTGAGATCCAGCTTGTAATAGTTGTGTAATCACTAATCACCTTCTGAACTTCCTTGCGTCAGGTGTTACAACTATTCTTTGATTTGCTTCGTGGCTCGTAGTAATTGCCAACATCCACGCTCTAAAGGTGAAATAAAAATGTAAAGTGTACAAACGCATACAGTACACGTAGTAATTAAACATGTATTATTTAACACACTCTCTGTCGTAGCTCAATCAACTAAAGAGTTCTCACAAGAGTGAGGGGAAATGTCAGATCCTGAACACACGATTCCGCGATATTTTTTGGATGTTCCTTACCAGGGCTTTAACTAAGGGGAAAGACGAATGGACGCGTTCCATTGTTTTTCAGTTGCTTCAATGACTAATTTTTAAAAATGTAAAGGTATATATTACACTGAAACTTCGATAATATTCTTCCACACCACGCAAGGGACTGACGTCTGATTTGCGATGCGTTCTTTCATGATCAAATGAAAATGAGAAATGGAAAAACTTTACAAAATACACGCACAGGGTTGCCAGATAAAGGAAACACAACTATCGTACCAAATTATGAAAAATGTCGTACTTCAGCATAAAATTGTCGTACATTTCTTACCTTACTATTTTTATAGATAGAGTGTACAAACATATTTCACAATACACTAAAAAAAATGATTAGTACGCCTATTTATAATTATAGCAGCAAATTTTTGTTCAAATGAAGAATATTACTAATTATTTTTCACATCCACAATGCCATTTAACATTCAAACAAATCACCATTTCTTTATCAACACTGCCAACTCCGTAACGCATGCACGATGACGCTTGGTCAGAAACAACATCATTACACTGAAGGACAGCAGAAACTTCTCTTTGGCCAGCGCGACGGAGATATATAGGCTAATATTAATCAATGCTTCAGCTGATAGTTACATCAAATTAATTCACCTGCAGTCCACTCAAATCCGACACCGCTATAATATCGGCGCGTTTAGACTTCTTAATCCTACTGCGGTACTATTTCACTGATAAAAGACTTCCATTGCCGAATATATAAGGAAGATAGCATATCTCTGAACTCGTATTACTTTGACCTGAAGATGACCAATTATGACTTGCATGGCAACCGTAATCACCATATCGATTTTCAGAACATCTTTTATACCTTCAAAGCATTTTTTTTTTCATATTAGTCAACGACATACTGAATGAAGAAAACTTATCTAAAAAGGGACGAATTAACCTATGATTTTATTTTAATTATAGATCAACGAAGTTCCAAAATAATTTTGTTGCTTCAGTAAAATAGTCGTACAAGATAGCGTACGACATAGAGTTCGGTCGTACCTCCAACAATTAGTGATACTGATAATAGTCGTATGCGAACAACTATAGTCGTACTATGGCAACCCTGTAACACGCAGCACATATGAAGTATACATTATTGCACTATATCACTATTTCACTCAATGTGAAACACAATGCTGTGGAATCCGCCCCCTCCCTCCAACATTCTAAGTTATATCATAGCTTTCTCTTTTTTTTAAATTGTGTGCTAACAGAAAAACCAAACATACCAACAGTTTACTATCAGCTTTTGAGTTGTGATGGTCATATTTTTACAATGAAACTATGGCAAATTTGCAAAATAAACTAAAAAAAATTACACAATATAAATGAACTTTCAATTATTGAACACTATAAAAATAACCGAAAATGAGTCAACGAAATGCGGTAGTGCAATCATAAATTTCACAGCACCTTTTATGCAAGCTGTTGAAAACCGACACAACATTCTAAGAGCAGCAAAGGAAAGCAGAAACAATAAGCGGAATCGTGGTGGAAAGACAGTCAGATGGAGACAGCAGTCAGGTGGATACAGCTTTAAAACTATCAGAGTAGCTATTCCGAATCTCACAGGACCGGTGGGCATCAATGACGTCGCGCTGCAGCGAAATAGGAACAAAATTGCTGTAAGGTTCAATGGCTATCATGGCGGCTGTACAAGTTGTATGTGCTATGCTAGCAAGATTTTGCGAAATTTCCATACTGTCACCTCGCTCAAAGAAAAGACAGCATAAACAGTTTATTTCTAGAACCAGTAGTAATAACTGGTCCGTTGACATGTTCGTTCATAAGCCATTAACATAATATAGTAATTTTATATTAACAAAAGCCGCCCTAAATAAGGGTTCAACAGATCGGCCTACTAATCAATTCACAAGGAACAATGATTAAAAGCAATTATGTATGTGACAATTTGACAGAAAAAACATTAAGATAAATGATAAGAAAACGTTACGTTACGTTGTGCTCATTACAAACAACACAGCAGAATACACCGCCATAACACAACAGTGCACGATGTCATTCGTCTGCCAATTCCCACCCTATACAAGAACCAATCAGATTCACTGATGGCGGCTGATGGATACTGCCACCACCTCTGCAAGCTGATGGAACCGGTGCGACAGCGGTGAAGCATCAGTGACGTCATTTTGAAATTCGGAACACCGTGATGCCATCTGATTGCTCAGCGCTGAGATTCGGAATACGCTCTATGGTTCACCAATGTTCATGAAAAAATTATCGTGGTGATTGGCCCCTCATGGGACAAAAAAGATGGCTAGAAGAAGAGTGGCTGAAAATTATTTCAGAATTCCCTCCGAATTATGTTCACAATGCAGATGAGATTGAACTTCATCTATGTCTTATCTAAGCATAATTATCTGTTTAATAATGAAAGTGATAAAGGATGTAAAACTGCAAATGACAGATTGACTATCTCGTGTTGTGTAAGTATGTGTGGTGAGAAAGAAAATTAACACAATAGATGATTTTTAAGTGCTGATAATGGGAAAAGACGCTTTTATAGCAACAGAAGGATGGTTTCACAGATGAAAAAATGGGAAAACACCGTGTACAAACAAACATGTGGTAAGAAATGATCTGCAGCAGAAAGATGGATAGGAGAAGAGTGGCTGAAAATTATTTCAGAATTGCCTCCAAATTATGTTTACAATGCAGATGAGATTGGACTTCATCTAATGCGTGTTATTATTCGGTTGAGAAGCTTTTGTCATCTAGTCTGCTGTCAAAAAATCTTAAAGTTAGAATTTATAAACCAGTTATATTACCGGTTGTTATGTATGGTTGTGAAACTTGGACTCTCACTTCGAGAGAGGAATAGATATAAAGGGTATTTGAGAAAAAAGTTCTTAGGAAATATTTGGGGCTAAGAGGGATGAAGTTACAGGAGAATGGAGAAAATTACACAACACAGAACTGCACGAATTGTATTCTTCACCTGACACAATTAACAACATTAAATCCAGACGTTTGAGATGAGCAGGGCATGTAACACGTATGGGGGAATCCAGAAATGCATTTGGAGTGTTAGTTGGGAGGCTGGGGGGAAAAAGACCTTTGGGGAAGTCGAGACGTAGATGGAAGGATAATATTAAAATGAATTTAAGGAAGGTGGGATATGATGTAGAGACTGGATTAATCTTACACAGGACAGAGACCGATGGCGGGCTTATGTGAGGACGGTAATGAACCACAGGGCTCCTTACAAGCCATAAGTAAGTAAGTAAGTATTAGTACTGTCTTGCTGTTTTATACTGAACATTCGAAACAACTTTTTTGGTCATTATTAATCGGTCAATGTTATCAGCAGACTTCACATTTTAGGCTTATTTATTTCTATATGGGTTAAACTAATACTAAAATCTTCACGTTTGGTTTGGAAGCGGTGTTATGGTGCCCTTTTTTTTTTTTTTTTGTGACCTATTTTAAGGTTTTAGAGCTTTAAAATGCTTATTTATATTTTTATGAAAGGTGTTTTTTTTTTTCGTGTAGCAATGACAGAGAAAGTTTTGAATATTATGAGGTGGGTTTGGTTCAAATATCTTATAGGGGAGAGTCGGGTAGTATTGGACATCGGGTAATATCGGACAGCAAGTTTCTTTCATCTACCACCATATGGTAGTACTTGAATGACATGGTTACGTTTCTCTATGCGACATCACAGAAACGTAGCCATGCCAATCAGGTACTATCATCGTGTGGTAGATGAAAGAAACTCACTGTCCGATATTACCCGATATCCGATACTACCCAACTCTCCCCTAATTGGTTGTAGGAATGAAGAAATTCCTGGAAAGCGACTGGTTTTGTTGAGCAGTTGAGCAGGCAGAGAGACTGTGATGAATGGAAGGGGATGTACTTCTTCCTAAAAAAAATAGCATGGCAAATGTTACTAGATTTACATATGCACCCATTACTTCGGTATCATTAGAAAGATCTTTTTTCCGCTCATAAAATGGCTCTGTCTAAAAAAATAGGCGAAGTTTAACAGCAGAAAACTTAGAGAAAAGGTATGTTATGTATTGCAATGCCGATTACAAATAATTTGTTAATTGTAAACTTACTGGTAAATGAATTAAATTGATTTTAACAATTACATTTATTCATCAGCAACCATATGACTATACGTTATGGGGCATGGTGATAATTAAACGAAATTAAAAAAAAAACAGCAGCCATAGAGCAGCGATACCGATAATGAATTAATAAATAATAATATTCATAATTTGAGAATAAGAAATATGAAGATTGTAACAACAATAATGTTTTACTAGTATACGTCTTGTTAGTAGATATTGCAGTTTTTATGGCTAGAAATACATTTTAAGTGCATACAATCATATTTTTTGCTGTCTAAAATTGTATTTTAGTACCTATTTTGATCATTTTGAAACCTATTTTTGGTCCCTAAAATTGGTTTTTAAGGGCTTAAAAATTCGAGATCTAGTTATCAGATTAGTGACATCCAAAAATGATGACAATAAGAGCTGTGCAGTGCACTTCATTCCATTCTTCCACTTTCATTCCTCATGTCCTACTGCCGTCATCTCACCGTCTCTGAATACTGCACAGTTTAAAGGGATGGATGTCGCAGCATATTAGGGCTACTTGAATAAGACTATTTCCAAGAAACGAAGCAAAGACCTGTAAAGCAGAACTGAGTCGCCCATTTCCAGAAACCGTTAAGTCCACAAAAATTCAAATTTTAGTTTTGTACATAATTTGGTAGATGGTATTGTCTTACACCTTTCAAGCCACATTTACAAGTACTATATGCGTTATCTCCTATTCAAATTTACGACTGAACGTTGGCTGCACTTCCAGAATCCGTTACGTCCTTGACTATTACAGGTCCATAAGAGTATAGGGAACAAAGCCTGGTAAGTCCAGTAGAAAATAGTTCATTATAGAAAATACAGTTTTAAGCAACTTTATATTCACACTTTCCTCAATCAATAATTTATGCTAAATTAATAAATATAAACACATTAAGTTAGGTATGTTATGTTCGTGGACAGCCAAATAATCTTCAACAACTGCAAAGAATATTATTCTACTGTTCCTCGTTGGCTACTCGTTCATACCTTCTGACAGTGTTTCTCCATATGAAGGAGCAAGTGAAAGCAAGAAGCCTTATCTTGAAACTTACTGACTATGAACGAATTGTAATTGAGTTTGAGACTTCATTAGAAAGGCAGAATTATAAAAATTATATTTATTTTCTTAGCTTTGTTTTTTTTTTTCAAAAATAACCTCTTAAAAGTTTTCTTTAACTTACTCACATAATGTGCCACTCATGAATCATACTACTTGTACAAATATTATGTTCCAACTGCATTTTTACTAGTGATAAACTGATAGTGATATATTACAGTAACAGACTGATTCTAGTCGATATTGTTTATTAAAAATAAATCAGCAAATAAGTACTTTTCATCTAAAATGTCTTTTGTCTTTATGTATTCTCTGTTGTCGTGCGCCATCTTGAATAGTCAAATACAGTTCCAAAGTCAGTTATATCCCCAGTTACAGAACCTAACACCGTTAAGTCCAACCTAAAATATTTAATTAAAAATAAACCATTACAGAATTATTTCAGCACTGCATATAGCTCAGATGGGAATAAATCGCCGTATAAAGCTAAACAAAGAAATTACAGAAAAGCAACTTTAGAAACAAATTAGGCCTATAGTTTTTCCTGATTTCTGTAAAATTTTATTTGAAGGACTTAACAGGTATTGGAAATGGACGACTCAACTGTAATATCGGTTCTTTTGTCTTTCCCGGTGGACTAGTGAACCTGGCCGCAGGCGAAAGATTTGATAATATCCTTAGTAAGGCCGGAAGGGAATGTACGTCCCATGTATATGTACGGCATGTAAAGCAACTATCACTGTCCAGGCAAAATGCTTCGGTCATTTCCCATCATGTTGAATTTCGATACTGAATAACCTCTCCAGCTGAAAGCATCGCTAAATAAAACACTGCCACTAACATGCAGCCCCTGTTACCTGCCGAAGAATGCAGCAACGAATTCTGACAAATGGTTTCGCAGAAACAAAACACTTGCTCACTGGACAGGATGCGAACAGAAGACCCGTACACAAGTGATTAGACGAACAATATTTCGGATCCGGAGGGGCAATTGAAACGGGGTCCTGGCACCTGGGATAAATATGGAAATGGGGCCGAGGTATGCGGCACAATAAAGTCACCCACCCCGGTGGTGCGCCTGACAGTGTCCCAAAGGCTTCCGTAAACACATCTCGTACGCGTGCTAAATTTAAATGTCTCCTGTCGTCGCAAAGAAGTACTGAACCTAAAAACTCTCAACCGAAAGACTATTTCTGGCCTCTAGGAATGACCTGCATTTTCGCATTCAACCCTTCACTGAATATTCCTAATGACCCCTTTTCGCTCTTTCTAAATGTTGTATAACCTTAATAGTGATGAAATAATTAAAGGCTGCCTAATAATGAAACTCTCTTGAAAATAGTTGCCTCTCTTTCATGTTTGTGCAGGCAGATTAAGATTAATATATGAAATATTGCGAAAACTGATAAACATGCAGTAGGCCTATGTAACTATTAAGGTTTATTCTCTTCCTTTTTTACGTTTAAGCGGTCTGTCAATTTTACATTTACATTTATTTCTTGTTCTGTTTAACTTTCTCCTTTTTACACTCCAATGCGGCGTAGAAGAGCATATAGCTATGGACCAACACTTTGACAGGCATACACTGTGGATCTTTCTGGTCGTCTGATCAGCAATGAGACAACACAGGACAGCACATGACAAGGAAGAAACACCCGTCCCATTGCCTACACTGGAAATCGAAGCACCGACGCTTGGTTCGGAAGCGAACACGCTATCGACATAGCCACAATGCGGGCTTTTATATTTATAAGCGCATATAAAATATTTATTGCAAATCTTTGCTTTTGGAAATGATATTTTCTCTTAATTTGTTTTCAGTTCGTGAACGGTCGAATTTGAAAAACTTCGTGCTGGAGCATGTGTTACAGAAATGGTTGCAAGACCGGTGGCTGCCTTGCTTGGCGATGAAGGTTAGGCCTATGGGTGTTGAGGTAACAGGATGATCCCGAGAATCTGCACCAGAAGTCTTCGTCCATAAATATATATATATATATATATATATATATATATATATATATATATATATATATTTGGCTTAGTGGATCAGCACGTAGAGCTGAAAACCCGGGTTCAAATCCCGGCGCCGGAGACAATTTTTCTCCGTTCCATTACTCTTTCATCGCATGATGACGCAGAATATCTGCATGGAAATATCATATGTAGTTCGGTACGTTAAAAAAAATAAAAATAAATAAATAAAATAATAATATATATGATATGCGTAAATCACTTAGTGATTTAAGACGGCGCTTATTCCGTCGGATCCCGGCCAACTAGTCACTCATAACGAGTGCACCTCAGCACATGTGTGGACTTCGGTCCTACGTTCATAGACATCTATGACGTAGTGCAGAGGGCGGCCACTAGAGGGAGCCCAAGAGTTGGAGCTTAATCTGAGACGATTCTGTCCGACGCCGGGGTGGTATCCGGTGTGGCTTAGTGGATAAATCATCAGCAAGTAGAGCTGAAAACCCGGGTTCAAATCCCGGCGCCGGAGAGAATTTTTCTCCGTTCCATTACTCTTTCATCGCATGATGACGCAGAATATCTGCATGGAAATATCATATGTACTTCGGTACGTTAAAATAAAAAAATAAATAAAAAAAAAATAAATAAAAAATAAAATAATAAAATAAAAGAAATAAAAAAATAAAATAAATAAAAATAATAAATAAAATAATAGTGTTTTAAGAGCAGTTTTGGTTTAACATTGCTGGATACCGCAGAAATAGGTGTGAGTTTTGTTGAGAACTTTCGTTCCAGGTTGCCAAATGACAAACGAGTTGAAGCTTTCTGTGACAAAGTATTACAATGTTACATAGATGAACTCAGCATTTTCCCTCCAGACATGTGGGCGGAATTCTCAGAAAGCTCCTTCGTCTGTACTACAAATAGCTGCGAGGCGTTTCATGCGAAGTTGAATTGACTGGTCTACAACCCCCCATCAACACATTTTTAAATTAATCGAAGTTTTAAAGAATATTCAATGTGGCATGTATGTACATTCTAATTAGATCAAGAACAAAAAATATCAGAGTAATGAAGTTCACGAAAAGAGACGTTCATTTTGCATAAAATGATGGAATACAAAACACGTTCAATAAGTACATTTAGTACTGTAGACATTCCTTTAAAAATGATCCCATTTTACATTTTCCCATATTTTGATGAAGTGATTCGACATGAATTCCTACTTCGTTTTACAGTAACAAAGCACTAAATATGCCTTCATATGAAACATTTTTAACTATACTTCAGCAATAATAGTGTGGACAGTCCTAAATTTGTTTAAAATGGAAGGGAAGATGTTTATACCTGGGGCCGGCCGGGGACGAGTTCGTTTACCATTCGAGGACGAGGCCATATTAAAGAAAGTGCATCCCAGGGGCCAGTCCATATTATTAAAAGGGTAATTAGGGCTGAATTCATTAATCTCCCATGCAATTGATACAGTGTCGTTACATAACAAATTAAAAATATCTGTCCAGCGACCTGATCTGAAAACAGATTGGCATGCAGACAGAGAGACACTTTGTGCGTCGTAGGTCTTGTTTCGCTTCCTTATTCTTGCTCATTGGGGAGGTTATCTTTTGATCTGCATTTGTATGACCTTTGAAACCGATTTTGTGAATATTTTAATTCTTGATCGGAAATATTTCAGTCTCATAATACAAGAAGCTGTTATCTTTCCTCATTGAAATGCAAATAAAATGCGATAAAGGTTTTTAATGACATATGACTTGGAAACGCCAGTTCATTTGTATGACGTTATAGCATAATTTCCTCTCAATAGCAATAATTGGAATAAGACAGAGTGAAACTTGCTTTGTTTGTCAGCAGTTTTAGAAACTTACTACAAAGCGTATTCGTACCGCAAAAATGCACATGAAAAATATTATAGGATCATTTTCCTCATATGTATCAGCATGTCCTAATCCAGGGGTTCTCAACCTTTTGAAGACTGTGAGCACCCCCACATGTAATAGTAAGTGAGCGATCATCTTGAAATGGGATAGGTTTAATAGGCCTATATGAATATATAAATATAATGAATAATTAAACAAAGAAATAAAATTTTGAAACTCTCACCAGGATAATGATATCCTTGAAATTGAATGTTACTCAGAATTTCAATGATGCCCAAAAAGAAGTTGCTTATAGCTACACATAAACAGTCCTGCAGATGTGAATTAGGTAATCGCGGTCGTGCTTCGTTTTTGAGGTATTTCATAAGTGAAGTTTTTTCATATAGGTAGATTGTCTCAAACATAGCCAGACATTTGAGAGAGTCACTTCGCTCCCAAAACAGTATGATTTCTCCTTTTAAAACAAATATTTCAGGATTTCTCCTTTTACAACAAATATTTCAGAGTTGAAAAGGACTGGAGATCTATAAATTCAAGTTCAATTGGTTCACACTGAATTGAAACTATGAAATACGAGAAGCCCTATCAGGTCTCTAAGATACGATAATGGATGGATAGGAACACTATTTGTTCCAGCTGACACATCAAGGATAACTTAAAGACGAAACTATTATATTATTAAGATTTTGTTCGTACAACAAAGTTTGAATTGAAAAAAGGGCCTCCGTTCGTGCTCTCGAGCACTTTTTTACTCGCATGACGAAAGCACCAAATGTCATTGAAAGAGCCTGTCCTAATGTGTGTCAGCATGTCGCTCTCGTCGCCTGCGTTCAGGGCACATTCGGCACTTCATAAAAGGGCACGTTTCACTTCCGGGATTCACTTGCATGCCATTCTACAATAATCTCTTCTACCAGCACTCTCCACAAAACTTGATAAAAGCAGGTTTATATGTTTCTCATTATAACAATAGACATAATTTAACGGTTCAAGAGAAGTCTAAGGGCAGGCCACACTCCGGCAAACAAACTGTTTTCGGCTGCTCGAAACAAAATGTTTGTTGCTGTTTTCAGACATCTACAATACAAACTGCAGCGAACATGCCAAACACACAGTTACTGTGAACCTTCAAGATAAAATTGTAAATAACTGGACGTTTCAACGGTTGATGAGTTCAGGAAGGCGAAATCCGATAATCTACAAGAGTAATTTATTTATGCTATCTTCTTTCTTGGCAAATAAGGTATGTACCGGCATGTTGCATATCATCATCATCATCATCATCATCATCATCATCATCATCATCATCATTAACATCATTTTCACCGATTAGAAGATCCATTCCGACTTCAATACTATATTATATTATAAGTTATTTCATTCCATCTTCCCTCTCCATCCTCTTTTCCAATCAAATCTTGTAAGCTTGTAGTGCACGATTACGACTTTGCCATTCATTTATGTAGTTCATATTGTTTTCCACAAGAATAATTTTTCAGTCTTGATTTATGCTTTCATTTCTTATACAGGGCCACCGGCGTAGCTCAGTCGGTTAAGGCGCTTGCCTGCCGATCCGAAGTTGCGCTCGGGCGCGAGGATTCGATTTCCGCTTGGGCTGATTACCTGGTTGGGTTACTCCGTGATTTTCCTCAACTGTAAGGCAAATGTCAGGTAATCTATGGTGAATCCTCGGCCTCATATCACCAAATATCATCTCGCTATCACCAATCCCATCGACGCTAAATAACCTCGTAGTTGATACAGCGTCGTTAAATAGCCAAATAAATTTTTAAAAAATTCTTATACAGGTTGATTCAAGAAAAATTTATATTTTAAGGGATGTACGGCTGTTTGGAGTAAAAATGTTCATATAAGCATGTGCCCTACCTTGACTGCGTTGGCTGGTTTTACGAGGGCTGGACCCGGCACGATCCGCACGCTCAGACACGCTCGGGCCCATTAAGTGCCCTGATTGTCCAAATCCGATAGGTGACTTGGGTGCAATTCGTGAATCCAACGCTGGCAGGTAGGCCATCCTGCCTCAGCCCCTGATAGAGCCAACTCCCGTCCGCATACGAATAGGCTGATATGCCCTACGGGCCATGAGCCCACTGCCCTTCCTATGTCAGCATCGGAAATCCGTGAAAACCTTCAAGACATCACCGCAACCAATTTTTACCATTGCAGATGGTCGATGAAATGAGAGGGAGGTTGAGTGTTAGTGGAATGATAGAGGGAAACGGAAGTACCCAGAGAAAACATCCTCTGCAACGACCACCACAAATTCTATCACGACTTGGTCGGGCATCGAATCCGGGCCTCCCCGATGAAAGATCAGTGCGCTAGCACTTGAGCGCATGCCTTTATTATAGACTACGTAGAAAGGAATAATATGTGTCGTTCTTCTGTCTGTGAAACGAGCTTCCAATGTTGTTGCATGAGGTTTCCTTGGTTACAAGGGTGGACATCTTCCAGCAATACGGAGCTCCTGCTGTTGTCAGCAAAGCAGAAAAACAGATATATATATATATATATATATATATATATATATATCCATTACTGCTTGTAAAAGATTCAACTTCAGATAATCAGAAAATGAATTAAACTCAATTTATAAATATACCTAATAATTTGAGAAAAATTCGTTCCGGCACCGGGAATCGAACCCGAGGGGGGGGGGTTTCTCAGCTCTGCGCGCTGAGCGCTCTTTCCACCTGAGCTATGCCGGGACACGATCCACGGTGCCGGCCGAACTCTCATCATTGTATCGTCAATGGGCTACTACCTGCATTTTAGATAATATATAGGCCTAAGTCATATCTGCAGGAGCGCATATTATTTAAATGATTATGGCCATATGAAATTTTTAAAATTTGTGACTTGATCCAGTTTAGCTCTGAACGTCTGATATACTGATAGTAGATACCACGTAAATAAGCAATAAGTGTAATTATTAAGTAATTTGTAGTTCCTTCTTGCCACTTGTAACGCTTGTTATGCGTAAAACAGCTATATCTCCACACCCATTCAAAATTGACCACGTTTATCTTATTAATAAGTTTTGTTTACTCACAATACTCGATATTACCATTCCTTAAAATATTTGATATTTCTTCTGAATCAACCTGTATAGTGTCTCCCCTCACTATTCTTCTAACCATTTTGAATAAAACTCCTATAAGTTACCAGTCTTCAAAAAAATTCGCGCTACAAAATCAGGTAGTACACTATATTACTCAAGTGTAATACTTAATCTTCTTCTTTTTCTTTTTCTTCTTCATCTTTCTCTTTTGCCTCACGGCGTCGGGTTCGCCTCGATCCATCTCCTCCATTAATCTCTATCCCTCGCCATTCTTCTCAGTTCCCCAATTCCTTTCCCTCTTTTCCTTGCCATCATCTCAATATTATCCATATACATCGTCCTTGGTCTTCCCGTCCTTCTTCTCCCTTCCGTCATTGCCTCCATTACTTGCTTTGGTTTTCTTTCTTCTCCCATTCGCATATGTGTCCATACCACTTTAGTTGTATTATTCTAAGTTCTCTTGTACGGATTTGTTTTAATTCTCTCATTTCGTACTCTATCCCTCTTTGTTTTTTCAACTATTCTTCGGTAGCATTTCATTTCAATTGCTGTTATATTACTTATTCTCTCATTTGTCACTGGCCTCCATACAGCACGGTTGGTTTTATAATGGACTTATAATATTTAATACTGTAGAGGCGAAATAGACCATTACGACTATTATTTAACACCATGGTGATGGTAGTGATGGTAATAATCTAATATTAATCTTCGTTGTTCAATCGTCCTATATTACGCATAATTATTACCATGCCGTCTCTTTTGTTAGCTTTTCCAGGGCGACTAAAATGGTCATACAGGCCTCAGCTCTATTATATACTCGTCATTTACATCATTTCGTGCCTCATTTCTAGAGATTAAATAGACGACACACAGATAAGCATAAACTTAGGCTGTGTCTCAAAGCTCAAGTCCATACTACACACTAGTGACTAGCAACTAGGTGACTTGTAAACTATACACTAGGGAACTTTGGAAATGTATGCTTGAAACATGGCCTTCTTCATAGATTATTTTTCTAAAAACCATGACATTACGGTGCAGCACTAAATTAAGAAGGCAGTGTCCTAATGTAGTTTCATTACGAGTTTTATGGAAAAGATAAGGGCTTAATATATTACAGTAATGTTTAAAACATTCTACAGAAGGTACTAACAATATCAGTGTTCAAAGTTAACGTGTTATTCTACATTATATTTACATTATTTCAATTCCAAAGCATTTTCAGATTTAATAACCCCAATTGTTGATGAGGTATCCATGTTTGTTTAGTGAACAAGTCATCAAACAAGCAAGCATTTTCGTTGACTAGCTACTAAGGACTTGGTTGCTATGGACTATGTAGCTTTGGATCATGACTTCTGACGTCACATCCGGCTATTTAGTCAGCAATCTAGTCCACTTCAGCTGAAAATGTAGCTTTGAGACACGGCCTTAGTACATACTCTAGATTTACTGGTTTAATGGTTCACAAATCAAATAGTTAACATTATTTTTGCAGCAGGAAGCTCTACCTTCCACATCACCCACACTTCTGACCACGAGTTGTAGATGTCTTTTCGGGCTAAGTAACTTGCCAATAATATCTGTGCCCTTTCGATTAATTACTAAGCGAAGGGTTAAGGGAGGCCGTGTCTCAAAGCTACATTTTCAGCTGAAGTGAACTAGATTGTTGACTAAATAGCCGTATGTGACGTCAGAAGTTATGATCCAAAGCTACATAGTGCATAGCAAGCATAGCAATCAAGTCCGTAGTAGATGGTAAACAAAAATGCTTGCTTGATTGTTGACTTGTTCACTAAACAAACATGGATACCTCATCAGCAATTGGGGTTATGAAATCTGAAGATGCTTTGGAAGTGAAATAATGTAAATATAATGCAGAATAACACGTTAACTTTAAACACTGACATTGTTAGTACCTTCTGTACAATGTTTTAAACATTATTGTAAATTATTAAGCCCTTATCTTTTCCACATAACTCGTAATGAAAATGCATTAGGACACTGCCTTCTTAATTCAGTGCTGCACCGTGATGTCATGGTTTTTAGAAAAATAGACTGTGAAGAAGGCCATGTTTCAAGCATACATTTCCAAAGCTCCCAAGTGTGTAGTTTACAAGTCACCTAGTTGCTAGTCTCTAGTGTGTAGTTTGGACTTGAGCTTTGAGACACGGCCTGAATAGGCCTAAGCACTAGGCATAGAGACTTCTGTGAGGGATTACCCCTTATCTTAGGCCGTGTCTCAAAGCTACATTTTCAGCTGAAGTGAACTAAACAGCCGGATGTGACGTCAGAAGTCATGATCCAAAGCTACATAGTGCATAGCAATCAAGTCCGTAGTAGTTAGTCAATGAAAATGCTTGCTTGATTGATGACTTGTTCACTAAACAAACATGGATACCTCATCAGCAATGGAGTTATGAAATCTGAAAATGCTTTGGAAGTGAAATAATGCAAATATAATGTAGAATAACACGTTAACTTTGAACACTGATTTTGTTAGTACCTTCTTTACAATGTTTTAAACATTACTGTAATATCTTATCTTTTCCATATAACTCGTAATGAAACTGCATAGGACACTGCCTTCTTAGATAGTGCTACACCGTGATGTCATGGTTTTTAGAAAAATAATCTATGAAGAAGGCCATGTTTCAAGCATACATTTCCAAAGCTCGCTAGTGTGTAGTATGGACTTGAGCTTTGAAACACAGTCTTAGTGCTTCACTCCCAAGCCCTTCTGAATTAACTGCTCTTAAAGGATTAGGGTCAATATGAGGTCGTTGGCCAAAGCACTTGTGGGATTTGTAATGTATGGCAATTCCATATCAAACAATATGACTGACAGAACTCAAAGTTTTAGATGATTATACGATTAGGTGATGGCTCTAACTAAGGGAGCAGTGATAAAATAGCAATGCGAGGTGAACCTTTAGTACTCGAGACATCTGCGTTTTGCATCACAAGTGTCACAGATTGAGACCAGAATAGATTCCCGCTCGCTCTGCTTGCAAATAGTCAGCTGACAGCCAGACGTATGCGTAAGAACACATGATAATGATAATGATAATGACATTTTTACGGATCGCCTTTTATCCGTTTCGATAACTTTACGTAAATAACAGCTTCCACTATGCGGAACTCCGTTTAACTCGCCATTGCCCCAAGTTTGTATAAATTTACCCTTATTAGGAAAGATAACCTAGTTTGGACTGTGAACTCAGGTTCACGAGTATTGATTCCCATTTTAGAGGTTTATTAATAGCGATCCCATTTGCTTTTCGAGGACGATAGAACAAACATTGTTGCGTAATATGAATTGGTCGTGTTTAATACACACGTGTCTATTTGGCAACAGTGCACGGATCACGGTCTTCCTGAAATGAGCGGACCAATGAGAAGCGCGCCGCCGCTATTTCCTGGTTCCCTCTCTTCCTCGTCATCAACAGCCCCCCCCCTCTCCGCTCCGTCCCTGTTCACTCACCGGTCTCCCCACTCCCAGCGTACTATTAGCACAAACACCCACTTGACTCTGAAACATTTAACAGCGGCATCTGCTGCTCCGAACTGGGCGACTCCGGTTCCAATCTCGGAAAATCTCGTGACTCACTAGGGTTACCAGGTTTTCAGAATGCCAATAAGGGCAGGATGACGTGTGACGTTTATCGCAAGAAAAATGCGCATAACTTGAGAAAATCCCATACGCACACCATGTCATATTATTAGGGCTCGGATTTTTAGGTGCTAAAAATTGGAAAAATATGACTGTGACAAAATAGGAAAAATAGTAATTGAGACAGGGAGATCAAAAACTCACTAACTCCAATTTTTTTTACAAAATTGAGTTACGGGCTGGATGGTGCTTTTTAGTTTGTCCCTTATGCATGGAAGGCAAGAATACACTAATTTCGACATTCATATGCATTCTGGGGACTGTTTTAAAACTCGTGGAAGTCAGAACTCCATTTACTCCATGGAATAAGAGAGTTTTTGCATTCCAAGATTAATTTCCCGGTAGGTGGCAACACTGTCGCTCAACCAGCTGAGTAAAGTGATACGGTATTCAAAATTAAAAAAAAAATTATGAAATCCATATAGCCTAAATAAGACTATGAAAGGCACAATATGGAGTCGATTTAACTTCCAGAAACCCAATACAGATGCATCATTCCCCAGTCAACTAAAGTAAAATTCAGCATTGCCATTGGAAGAAGAAAACAAAAGGACTTGCAAAATTTAATGGCTTATTTTCAAGGAAAGTAGGATGTATTACCAAACTCTGTCTGCGGACAGTAATAATGTAGAATCTAGATGCACAGGAAGAACATGAGAGTGAGAGAAAAAACAGAATGTGTAACATGAATCAGACTGTGTTAACATTTTAATATTGTTTGAGGTATTATTTGTGTATTTTGATGTGTTTTACGGTAGTTTGTAATCTTCTGTCTCATACATTTGAAATTTAAAAAATGTAGCAATGTTAATCTTAATAATAAACTTCCACTTTCTCGCATATTCCAATGTTTCATAAGGGAATTACGATATACTTATCTTTTTTCTTCACATGGCTCATAATATTTATTCACTTTTCTTAATTCATACACTGTGGCAGTCAGAAAACCCTTAACTCCAACAGTGTTTATGTCAAATTGTAGCGTAATGTAATGCAAAAATTTAGGTTTTCAAGTATTTCATTGATAAAGAATACAATTTTACACAATATTAATAGGTAAATATATAATATTTAAAGTTAGTAAGACAGTTGATAAGTTTTTTCTCTCTCCTGTAAAATTAGGGAGTTTTTCATTTCCCTGCCTCAATAATATTTCAATTACTTTATGTGAATATAAACAATATGCAGAACACACACAAGTTGGCTGTCTCGCCAAATGCTAAAGAATTACAGTACACAATGAGATTCATTCTCAAGTTGTCCATCACAAATGACTGACGATTATCGCGGAACACTGCCTTATACTGGGAAAAAGAGCGCCCTGGCCAGTGAGAAACAACCTGCATTCCCTAGAGACATGTTTACGATTGGAAACGTTATGAAATTATACATGGGTCATTCAATAATAAAATTATACTCTCTAGGTATTGTAGTCCCGTCACTTTTATTTCCGGGAGCCAATCACGTTGCAGGTCGGCTACATTTAAACATGTGCGTCTTGTCATTCGCTGCTGATGACGTTATGCACTTCCTAAGGCTCGATAAATAATATAATCGCCCGCCATTTTCGTTCTTTCGTTGGCGTTCGCAGAAAGCACACGAAGACCTTATTTGCCGCTCAATTATTTGCTCAAGTACAGTGCATTTGATTTATTATCTTAGGAGCTACGACATGATAATGTTTAATGGTGCGGCAAATAGATTCCTCGTCTGGTAGCTCGGCAACGAAAGAACAAAAATGGCAACGAAACTACTTACCTAGACTTTATAGAGCCTTCATTTCCTGAGATATAAGCAAAGAGAAGGAGTCACGACGAAAATAACAGCGACGTGACTATATCGTTGGCGACGGGATTATAGCGGCAACAATGTTTCTATGTGGCACTAACAGCGGTAAATGATGCAAGCTGATAACAATGAGAAAGAAGAGCATCTGATGTGTGTTATGTGTGAGTTTGAAGACAATAATCTCATTTATAAGATATTTGTAGTGAGTTTAATTTGTAGACTGTTATCTGTAGCGCTCTAATATGTTTAGCAAATACTAACAAAGATGCTTCATTGAAATTCAGATTGAAAGAGACAAGAATACTCGACAAAGCCATAAAGCATTACTGGAACCTTGTGGTAGAGAGACTTCACCATATCCTACCGTGGCTAGGTGTGCGCATGCATTTCGCAGCGGGAGGGAAGATGTTCATCAAAAACGTGGAGCTGGCAGACTGTAATCGCCAAGTGAACGCTGTAAGAGTGCTGCTGGAAGAACACCGTTGTTGGTTATGATTTTGACGGAATCCTTCTCACTCATTCAGTTCCTATCGGAAATCGTGTGAATGATGCATAGTACAGTTACTTTCTGGAACACCATTTACAACCAGCGGTGCGCCGTAAACGTCCAAATCTCCTCACTTCTCATCCTATTATGATGCTATATGATGGTGTTCACTCTCACATAGCTGTCTCTGTGGTTAATTTACTTCGCGGATGGAACTGGAAAGTTCTGGAGCATCCTGCATACTTTCTAGATACGAGTCCATGTGATTTTGATCTTTTCCCGAATATGGAATTACCATTCAGAGGCGGTCGCTTTAGAACCAGACAGACAATTATAGCAGCAGTAGAGCAGTCTGTTCGAAGATTAGTACAAGACTCTGTGCATGGCATCCGTCGTCTCCCTGAGGTGTGGAGGTGGATTCTTCATGTTGGAGGAGATTTCATAATACTATAATACTGTTATTTTGTAACTGCAAAGCAGGTAGCAAGTAGCATAGGACAAATCTTTACACAAACACTTTAGAAAGAGATTAAGATATGAGGACAGTGATCTGGTCTATCCATATTGAAAGTTGAAACACAATGCGAAACCCTTATTATGCTTATCAGCTCGTCTTCCTAGCATATGAAATACGTACTTTTCTGGAATTCTCTCCCCTCATCCCTTAGCCATGGCTACACTGTGTGCAAATGAGAGAGTAACTATCTTCTTCTCTTTCTAAAATATTGTAATCCGATTACATTAGGGGCCAGTCTGCTGTTCAGTTGC
Source organism: Periplaneta americana (assembly GCF_040183065.1). NCBI lineage: Eukaryota > Metazoa > Arthropoda > Insecta > Blattodea > Blattidae > Periplaneta > Periplaneta americana. Next base: position 120,155,541 of record NC_091121.1, on the reverse strand, counting down.
AGTTTCTTTACTGAGTTTTTAGATGAAGGTTATATGTTTAGTTTGCTAAAAAAAAAATCGGATTTCCGTGGGTCTGTAAAAAAAGTAAGAACTCCATTATGTCATAGGCTCATATGTCTATGAGTACTAAACACAGAACAGCACTTAATTCGGAGCACGTGAATGCACTCAGAAATTTAAAATCATGGATGAAGCAGTATTAACTAGGGGAGTCTTCATACTTTTTTTAAATTTGTGTTTGTCTCAAAAATACCCGGAGAATTGACACAATAAATTATAAATCTACATAATAAATATGTTAGTAAATAACTAAAATAGTATTGTTTTGTAATATAGCGATACAGTATATACATGTAAGTTATACTACATTTTATACTTACGCTTATCATCAAACACAAATTAAATTTAACAATAATTGTGTATTACAGCATATCAAAACTTTTTTCAAATCGATCAAAGCTTGATTAATCGATTAAATTCAAATAGTTAATCGATTAAATATTTTGATCGAAAGACAGCACTATTAATTTAGTAATGTAAACTGAATTCGCATGAATTGCATACTAATAACAGACAGTATTATATTATAATCTATAAGGTTTCAACACTAGCCATCATGGCGGTATCACTATCACATGTTCATCAGTCATTTCTAAACTCATGCAGCATAGGCGGAGTTATGGGGGGGGCCATAGGGCGCACTGCCCCCCCCAAACTTGTCAGAACTCTTTATTTTTTTCTATTAACGTTAGAAAATATTGAATTCAAAAGATTTGTTTGCTTTTGTTTATGATTAAGTTTCTGTGCTTAAATTGACGAATTAATGTCTTCAGATCATGTGTCTGGACTATAATATTTATTTTAAATTTCTGAATGTATAAGAATTTCTATACCTCATTTGAGGAATGGAAACATTGTAATGTTTCTTTTGTAACAGCCTGTACTCAGGTGTTAGAAGTCTGCAGGAATTCAGGCTGCCACTTGGAGAAGTATGAATAACATACTGCATAACAATGCAGAAAAAAGAAAAGTGATCCCGGTATAATGTGTAAACTTGAAGGCGAGATTAAATGAAATAATTGAGTTTACATTATTTTCATATGATGTCTTCAGGAAGGTAAGCTTTATATAAAAAAGTTTCTGTTAGCACTGTTGCATAGTTCTTATTGATGTATATGTGTTTCTGTACGAGAAAAAAAAAAAGAGGGAGATTGTTTTAAGTTATGCACTACTATAATTTGTAGTAGATCTACAGTTCAAGCCCTATAGAATTCGGTCCGAAATATCGCGGGTATGGATGTAACACTGTAAGAAACATGCCCCTCGAAAATACCTTTATTAAATGACCATATTCCGATATACTGTACCACGGTCAAGCTATAACGGGGGGATGAGGTAAATGATGTCCCCCCATAACCCTGTCATATGGAGATTCTATGGTTTTACTTGCCCCCCCCCCCCCAAGGAAACTGTCTCTTTTCGCCTATGCAGTTTTCCTTGTTTTTCCTCTGCATATGATCACACATATTACTGATATTCTCACTTGCTTTGTAAATTCCCAAACATAGTTCACACTGAAATTTTTAATTATCTTTAACTTTTTTTAAAATTTTCCACAAATAACTACCACTACTACACTGTGATGAAATATGAGAAAAATTATCTTTCCATTTTCGCCTTAACTATCGATGGTTTGGAAACAATTTGACTATGGATAGTTTCGATAGTTGGAGTTATAATTATCGATAGTTCCGATAGTACTATCGACTGCCGCCTATCACTATTTCCTCGTGAACGCGTTTGAGTGGGGAAGCGGAACATCTAACTGCACTATAGTATAGAATTCTTTAGTTGGCAGAGAAATTTAGACAGAGAAAGATATAGTTCTTACCTCTCACTCACTCCGTGGCTGACCGGTCTTCTGCGGGGGGGGATGGTGGCAAGAGACAGAAACCCTCCATGAAATTATCTGTATATGCAGTGGCGGATTCTTCTACTTTCATGTTGTCACTATCAGAGTCCAAACTTATTACGAAACGATCCACCGCCTTGTCAATCATTCCATCCCTTTCCCAATAAAAATTCTCTTCCCTTTTAACATGTTCACACGCATTTTTCCAAATCTCTGGCGTGATCTTGGACAACGCTTCTTAACTAATTTTAGAACTTCACTGGATTTGAAAGATACATTGTGTTTAGCGGCATCATTTTTCACTTGTGCCCAGATGAACTCAATGACACTAAAGTTGCAGTGGTATGATGGCAGTCGTACTACGGTATGCCGGTATGGTTCACTTTGAGCTAAGGTATCCAGTTCGTACCTTACCATTTAATTTTATTATGTCGTACAGTACGATTTTTGTCGCCTTTGGGTCATACTCTATGTTGTTCTGACGTAACCAAGACTGCATGTCTGATTTAGAAGATGCAGACGTGGGAGCTTTATTTAACTGTACAGAATGGTAAGAGGCGTTGTCCATTACTATAATGCTGTTTTGTGGAATGTTCGCAAGGAGGTTGTTTTCGAACCAATGTTTGGAATTAAAGGCGTTCATTTCCTCATAGGGATCGTTGGTAGATTTTGACTTAAAACTGTGATAGGCTCCTGGTATAAATTCAGAGGAAGATCCAGCACGCACAATAATAAGTAGTCCCCCTTTTCCTAAGGGCACGTTCACTATCGTCACATACCCCAAATTTTGCTCTTCGTGTAATTAATGTTTATCCATGTTTCGGCTAGGTAAACGATAGGGCGGCCGGTTATTCTTAAGTCGCGCATCCTCCTTAAGAAATGGAATCGCTTAGCAATTATGTTGGGTTTCTCTAGCAGAAGCTTCCATCCGAAGTTATTCTTAGCGTAACGGAAATTAAGTTTTTTTGTAATTCCCATACCGACCATTTGCTGCCAGAAAATAACCCAGACTTATCGAGAGCATCACGAATATCTTCCACACTCGGAATGAAATCAGCTTTATACAAGGAGTAAATCTGCCTCTTGATGGCGGCCGCAGTGAACGAGTCTGTATTGGTTTTCGTGGGAGTTCTTTGCGGCCACATTTTGCCCGGAGTTGACACTTTTCATTCTGATTCATCTGCTTCTCTCTTTTCAATTAGAATACGGTAAACAGTGCGTTCAGATACTCCACATGCAGCAGCAGTTCGCTTCGCTACTTCGACTACTCTTATTGTAGGATTTCCGACTTTCAAGGCATCATACTCCTCTACGAAAAACTTATGTACATTACACACTATATCCCTGGCGTCAGACTGCAGTTTCTTTCCTCTTATTCCTAAACCAAGAATCACGAACACTAGGACAAGTAGACCTAATATAAAGCACAACACTTCTAACATTTTAATAATTATAAAATGATTATAGGCACCTTCTCAAATTACACTGAAAAATGTCGCTAACGCATAGTTGTAATAACATCCACCACTGACAACCTTTCCAGATGTGCTGATGAGGGAGAGGGACGAAAGAAAGAGGAAGTGCTGTTATACAAGTGTTTGTGTCATAGGATTAGTTCAACTCACCCTCCCTGACCCTTCCCAAGACATCAGGTAGCTCTGCCAACATAGACCTTCTCAAGTATAGGCGGTTCTTTCTCTGTCAGCTTGCTACATACAATTGGATGATCTGCGCTACCGTAGCGGTTCTTCGTACCTTGCTGCATTTCAAGTAGACCACGATCACTAGGACGTCACCATAAGGCCTAGAGCACTCGACTCCACACCACAAGGGACCGGAGATCGATCCCGGTTAAATTCTGTAAGAATTATAATGGACAAAGCAATTTTGGTGTCAGCATTTCACGATGGAGATCTGACTTCAAATTCCGGTAGGTAGGTACAAATGCAATTTGTTAGTAAATATTTTCTCACGGTAATGCCGTTTTCCCTGTCATCTGTTTGACCGTTTCCCTATAATTCATAATGATTATTACAATGCAGTATAAAAATATTACATCGTATTATTTTTCCCATGGAAGCCGTATACAGGGTCCAAATGGACCGGAGCCGACCAGAACGTGAATTTCAGAAACCTTTCCGTTCCGCCTCGTAAGAAATGACTGGGATTCGTTCCGGATCGTTTCAATTTGGCATTAATTAATAGCCTATAATGTCAATACATTTTTCAATTAGTCTAAGTATGAGTTCAATTGTTAAAAATGCTACTGACAACGGCACTGTCGGCACTGCTTTGTTGTATTACAGCAGCATTCGCGAATTCATGATACTGTTGCACCATGCCTTTGATATGCTTGATTCTGCATTTAGTGATGATGAGATATCGGGGCATTAATACAATTAAAATGACCGAAATTCATAGACACTTTATTACTTCATATTGAGCTAATTGTTAGATGTTCATAGACCCTGTTAAGCAGTGAGTCGCATTTCTTATTGTTTAAATTACGGTCTGACTAACCACTTCAAAGACTGTGCGAAACAAAGGTTTCAGTCATAATAAATTATAGGGCCGGAAATCATTCTCCTCGCTAGTATAATAATAAATGGGCGGATGTTGATGAAAAATCATCTTATTTTTTCTCCTTTCTATGTCAATATCAACGTAAAAAAGTAATTTCTTATATTGCATTTTTCAACGTTTTTGGACTAATAGGTCGTTTTTATATTTTTTTCGGCATTTTTGGTCATTTTTAATACTCTGAAGAACTTTTAGACCATTTGGATTGGTCTGTTAAATCTTTTTCTAAGCAAATAGATCAATAGTAATTACATACTGAATAAGTGAATAACAGTGAAGTTTGAGTTTTATAGTTTGAAACAAACTGTAAAGACCATCCCTCATTCCTCTGAAGGCTTCACCTCACACAACGGAAGTAATATAAAATGCTTCACAACAGCTTAGTTTAAATGAGGGCTTTGTCGGTACGAGGTTGTCTTTAGAATTTGTTTGGAAGGAAAGGAACTTTCACCGTGCCCTGGACAGGATGTTGTGCCCCAAACATGGTTCGGAAGGGATGTCGACTGTAGTAGACAGTATTTTTAACACTAAGACTGCAACACCCACAATTTGTTTTGTCATTCACACTCCCCCATCTGGAAGATCTGGTGACAAAAGTGAAGTGCGGAAGGAGGCGGAGAATGAAGGCACTGACATGGACCACCCTTGATTGAAACAAATTGTAAACCCTCATTAAAATATATAGTTTTCTCTTAAAACCTTCATTTTTTCCATGTCCTTTTCTTTTATCTTCGCCAAATTCCAGGAAGGTGTCGCCTCTCTCCGAGATTTGCTGGGTAGTCACTGAAACAAGGTGACTAATTTGTAAGTAGTTGTGGTGCGAGTATTTTGAATAATATTTAAATGTCATTTTCTTTTAATTTCATGCCATTTTTCCATTAGTTTAAGGGCATTTTAATGATAATTTTAAGTAGATTTTTAGGTCATCAATATACGCACTGAAGTAAGTTAGGCGTACTAAAGATATATGCGTTTTATTCAACATGTACGCCTATATATTTTTTCGGCTGAATGAAGTCACTACCGTTCGTGATTTCCATTTGTGTAAATATGATAAAGAAATGAAAATTTCCTAAGATATTTGTCTGAACAGTTTGTATTAATTGATGTGCAATGTAAGTATTTCTATGTTAATTTGTGCACGTATCCATATGTAGGCCTATTTAGCATGGTAATGCTCGGCGTCAACTCACTGGTCTTTAATTCCGTCGTTGTCGTCATGTGTCCACGAAAGTAACAGAGCGTTCCAGTTCGTGTAAACGTCCATTTCGAGCCCTGTCGGCACGACAATCACAAGAGCTGTACACGAAGCTGGGAATGTATTGTTGTTTACTCATGAGAAGACAACGGAAGGAATGTGACCTTCATAACTATTGGTGCTGATTATGATAAACATCACCCAAATAAGCATCGTAGCAGCCAGGTTATTACCCATGCTAGAAATATTAGTAACTCGTACAATAAAAAATTTGAAATAAAATTAAATAAATCCGCAGCGCAACAGCCCATTAAGAGCCAGAGACATCTGCTTGCCTCACGTCCACATGCTTCCGAAGAGGTGAACGATCACCCAACCACAACGGAGGTATCGTGAGCACGATGATCTCCCCAGACGTTATAGCTGGTTTCGTAACCGAATTTCGCTACCTATCGTAGCTCCCAAAGTGCATTACGAAACTGGGTGGCCACCAGTCCCATACACTGGCCGAAATTTGGTGAGAATATTCCTTATCCATGAGAACTGGAACCGACACTTAATCCGTAACGCGAATCCAGGTGTGCTGCCTTCGACCACGACACGGGATTAGTTAGAATAACCATATCGAAATCAAATGATAGTAATTATTTCCTTAATGCACGTAGTGTGAATTATAATATTTACAATTAATAACTCAACTTTTCACTTCCTAAGCACAAGAGCAATGATCAGCAACTGATGAAGTCTGCATGTTAATGGAATAGTATCGTTATTCCGTTACATAATGTAAGCATTCATATCACTTAACATACTTCCTCCTGCCGTTTCATTCCGCGCCCTTCTTCTCCTGAGTAACAAACAAAAAAACCGTATATCACTGCGACCGTATCGCAGATGGAGTGGTTGAATAATGGAATTTCTCAAAGTCGGCGCATGTGTTACCATGACGAGGATTGCCTGCATGCAGTATTTCTCTCTAATGTTGCACTGTTGCGGCCTTGAACCCATCAGCAGCAGCTCGCTTGTTACGATGGCAACCCATGATGTCCAAAAGCATTAAATAACTTACAGGACGTAATCTTTGGCTTCAGAACCCATCCCGATTTCAGTTGGCATCATTAGCACTTTGTATTTCCAAGGAAAGAGTTGAAGGAAGAAGTAGCTTTGGAGTTGAAGCGCCTCGCGATGAGATGATTGTAATTAAAGACAGAAGAAAGAATTGCCACCAGTTGAGAATGCTAACAACAGACACCAGATTAGCAGCGAACAAAGGAGATAATTTGACATGATTATGCAGATTTATTGATCATTTATTTCATAAAATAAATGGAATTAATCAGAATCTTATTCCATATACCGTATTTGCTCGCGTAATTTGCGCACTTTTTAATTAACTTTGGCCACTGAAAAATTGGGGTGCGTAAAATATGCGGATTTTTCAAATAAGAGGTCCTGTTCTGAGTTTATCTCAATTAGTATATGTATAGGTAAGTATTTACGGTACGGCTAATTTTCTATACCGGTAACTTGTCTCTACCAAGGACAAGCATTGTAAAAGTAGCGAGACTTTGGGGTTTCTTTCTGAAGCAGGTACTTCAGTTGCTGGTGAATGACCTACGATGGACTGTAGGGAAGGAAAATCCCTACTTCACTGAAAAAAAATATGTACGTAATCCCTACTACACTGAAAAAGTATGTACAGCTGTCAAAAGAAAAAGTGGCCGCTCTCCTGGAACAAAGTTCCCTTCGGGTATCTTCGCTGCAATTCGGAGACAGGCGATGTTACATGTTGTTGGACCACGTTGCCTGATATCTACAGTTATAATGGAAGTATTCTGTGTGTTATCGATAGCATAATGGTAGCGTTCAGGCCTCTTATTCATGAGATCCTGCGTTCGACTACAACCACGTGCTTTTTATGTTCTTTTTTGTTCTGTTTTTGAGAGAGACAAACTATACATAATGGGTCCTTTTTCTTTTACGATTATTTTAGTAATTAACATCAGGTTCATTAATATATTATGCCATGACTTTATCATTATGATATTGTGGCTGCAAATGGAAAGAAAAAAGATTTTATTCTCAATAAAAATATCTTTCGTGGCATAAACAAAACAAATTTACTGGCGTCGGCCTTAAAACATTCCAACAATTAAGCGTTCAAAAAACAAAACAAAAAGCCATAATTCAATATTTAGTCTATCTTCCTCTTATCTCGATCATCTTGCAGTCGAGTGGGCATGGAATTGACTAGTCTATGCAAATAGCGACTGTTTTTAGACACGATATTCCAGGTATTCTGAACATACATACATAAGTGTTCTGTCCATGGGCAGGTCTTTCATTGCAAACCCAGCAATCTCCAATCTTTCCTATTTTCTGCCTTCCTCTTAGTCTCCGCATATGATCCACATATCCTAATGTCATCTATTATTCTTTTCAACCAGAGACCCAACCAGTTACTTTTTATCTTTCTAATCAGTTTCAGCATCATTCTTTCTTCACTCACTTTTTCAAACACAATTTTATTTCTTATTCTATCTGTCCACTTCACACGCACCGTTCTTCTCCACATCCACATTTCAAATGCTTCAATTCGTTTCTCTTCATTTCGTCGTAATGTCCATGTTCCTTCCCCATACAATGCCACACTCCACACAAAGCACTTCACTAGTCTCTTCCTTAGTTCTTTTTCCAGAGGTCCGCAGAAGATGCTTCTTCTTCTATTTAAAGCTTCCTTTGTTCATGTTTGCAGTTTTTCTTGGGAAGGATAGGCCTAAATGCGGTAACATCCCGTTGCTTTCCGCACACCACTATCTCTTTCGCATCTTTTTAAATTCCAGGGGACCCAAGCGTGGAGATGAGGAGAGTGGATTTGACTAATTGGGCCCTCCGGACTTCACCGAAAGTCACGGCAAGGGTTAAATATTAATTCTATCAGGATGTTTGACCCTATCAGAGATCGGGAAATCTCAATTAGCCTTTGCCCCCCGCATCCTGGACTAGCTTCTACGAATCATCAGAAAATCTTAGAGTGTGATTAGGCCAATTTTTCCGAAAATGTTTCCACACTTTTGCCCTCGTAGCTCAGCGGACGAACGTCGGAATTTAGATGTCAACGTCTCAGGTTCAATTCCTCGTTACTCCTTTTCATTTTATTGTGGTTCAAGATAGTATAATGTAATAATACAAAAAGAAAAACTAATAGCAGTATTATGCAACTGGATTTTTCCAAACCTAATATTAAATTTATGTTATTTATATCGCTAAAGAACGATTACAATATAAATAACTTGAATATTATTTATACAGTATCACTAAAGAACGATAACACAATATAAATGATAAATATCGGTTTGTTTAATTAATATAAGATATTATATAATACGTGTTTAATTATCTAAATAAAGTAACCCATTTTACAAAGAAAGATGTTTGTGTTATAATAATTACCTACATAAAATACAGATTATTTATATTGCGAAAGAACAATAACAATATAAATAACTTGAATATTATTTTATAATGCTAATGAAGGAAAACAGAATATAGGGTAAATGATAACATGAATATTGTTTATATCGCTAAAGAACGATAACAATATAAAAAACGCGAATATTATTCATATCGGAATTTCACAGATTTATTACAGATGTGTTCAAGAAATTGTAGAAGAATAGTAATTAGTAACAGTGTCCTATTTATTTTTCTTGGAGCCAAATTTGTAACTTTTAAAAGTGTGGTTACTATGTTGAAGTGTATGTGTTGCAACGGATGCTTGATTTGTTATGTATGTGAGTGAGTTATAGGATGCTTGATGTCGTCGCAATGTCGTAATTATAGTTTGATTGTGTTTGTGTGACTATTGGGTATTAATTTATGATGTATGGTATGGAAAGCTGCATATTTGTGTTATAGAAGTGTTACGTATGTGTGTTGTTAATGTTTTTGTATGTTTCAAATTGATAACTGATATTTGTTTTGCAATCGCAATGCCTAATTTACGGATTGTTTATGTTTTGTTTACATCGCGCAAGCTAATTTAATTTTCTTTTCCATTTCTCTTTATGCTTATCTGTTTTGTGTATAAAACTATAGCCCTAACATACATATGTAAAATAGGGCTAACCCCCACTGGAGATACAATAATAATAATAATAATAATAATTATTATTATTATTATTATTATTATTCATATCGTTATAAAACGATAACAGAATACAAATGATGACTTGAATTTTATTCATATCCCTAAAGAACGATAACAAAATATAAATAACGTGATATCCATCAAGAACGATAACTGGATATAAATGATAATTTGAATATCATTTACATCGCTAAAGAACGATTAAAAAATAAAATGAAAACTTGAAGAAGGCGCGAACCCACAACCTTTGAATCATTAAACAAGCACTCTACCGCTGGTCTGCGAGGAGCAGATATGGAACACTTCCATAGTTCCGGAACTGCTTGTACAAGCACATGCATCGTGTAACATCGCCGCGACCCGAAGTGGACTTTGAAAATATTCGCTGTTCACGAGTGCGGCCACTTTTTTTTTTGACAGCTGTACATAAAATGTGTGCGCAAAATACACGGAGCAAAAATAAAGTTCAAAATAATCCCTTAAAAATTAGGGTGCGCAAAATACGCGGGGGCGCAAATTACGCGAGCAAATACGGTACATAAAACGAGATATACTATATTTGTATTTATGTATATACTGTATACGGATGTACAGAGAATTTGTTTGTCCAGTTACCAACAATAAGTGACATAGTGTTCAATTCTTGGTAAGTGGAATGGAGAGGTTAAGAAAGAAATGGGTAGTATGTCTTTTTCTTCGTATAATCCTATGCTAACTCTAAATCAGCGGTCATCAGCACAGAGCATTCTGGGGCTAGCATCTCTTATCCGTAGAGAACACACTGCACTATGGTGCACTCCGGGTATGCTCTCTACCTCTTCCTGCTGCACGACGGGGCAGACGGGACGGTTCCGCTTACCCTTTACCCATTTCAGCGAGTGCTGACGACCACTGCTCTAGATCTTAAGACATTCTATTCACGTGATCAATGGCTCCTACTATGAAGAGAAATAGCCAAAGAACACAATGTTTAACTATTTAATATTAATATTCTTCTTGTAATATACCGCCGCTGTAGTTTAGTGGTAACGCAAATCGGTACTAAAACCAGAAACGAAAGTTGGCCTATATTCATTATAATAATAATTATTATTATTATTATTAAAACAGTTTAACAGTGCTTAGAATTATCTTCTGACAGTCAAAAACAAACATACGAGTAAATACAATATTAGTTATATATTCTGGGATTGCTAAATACTACTCTGCCCAATTCGTTCATTCTTGTAAATGTCTTTCTTCCATTGTTTCCAAAATTATTCCATGTTATTCGTTTCCGCCCCTTGCTTTCATTAATTCTTGACTTAGTCATGTTCGATTTAATTGCGGCTCTAGGCCTGTACGTAAATCTATGCAGTCATTCTGACAAAATTGTAGTATAAATTTAAGTTTTAAATTTTTAGTTATATGAGCTGCTTTCAGATTTTTTCGACTCGTAACTAGGAGTCAAAAGGAATCTTTAGTCATCCTGCCAAAATGTTAGCATGAGGCAAGTACAGTATACGCCCGTTAAACTCCCACGTGTCACTGTATTAATTTTGTTACATATCTCTTACAGCGTGTTCGGCTCAACAATAAAAAGACTTGTCTGAATAAAAAATTCTAAAGGAAACAACTGAAAAGCAGTTTAAACCTGTTTTTCTTCAAGATTTTGTATGGTTCTGACATGCACGGAGCCGGACGATTCGATTAATTATAAATTCAATGTGAGCGGAGAGGAAGAATTAATGTGAAGCTCGAAACGCGATAATGAGGAAGACAGAAAATAACGAGTTGTATATTAGAATGCATTTTGTGAAGTATTATATCTGTTGAAAGAAGAAGAATGCGGAAAAGCGAGCAGAGTCGAAATTCTCCGCGAACACGGAATAGAGCCGCGCCGCCTGTGAGTTACTGCAGCTTACGTAAGAGACGGGAGGGTTTCTCTTTCTCGCAGGAAGAAGAGCTCACACAGCCCAAAGCTTTCTGCTAGGTGTCTTCATTATTAACTTATCAGTACGCTTCGGCAACGGTAGCTTATCATCACCGAGATTGATGTTAACAGCGACACGGATATAGCATGATGTCACATCCTTGGAATAGGGGAGGTACAGACAGTTCAAACCAGCCGTGAGGGAGTAGCGAACAAACGTAGACGTAGTGGAAAGGAACACTGAGAACCTACTCAAACAGGTAAACGAATACATTCTTTACCGCTCTCGATCAATAAAATACATTATAGTATATTTACGTATTAGAGATCGTCATAGCTAGCGGATATGCAGCAGGTAAGCACTGACATCAATTCAAAGGCCAGTACATACAGGGTATTAAAAAAGTATCCAATATTTTAGGAAGTGCTAGTATGCATCAAAACAAGAGAAAAATATTTAATAAATATGGGTCCTACAACACATACTTTCTGAGATTTGAACACTTGTTCATACGAGGTGCTCAATGTGATGTCCATTCATGGCAGTGCATTCCTCTGCCGTTTGGAGTAAGGAATCACGCACTCTTTGAAACTGACCTGGTTGTTCTTGATAACCAAAAGTCTAGAGATTTAGGAACGAGAAGGCCAAGGTGTGGGGCCTCCTAATCAATCCAGCGATCCTGAAATGTCAGCATCAGGTGTTCACGCTTATTGCGGAGAAAATGTGCGGTGTGCCATTATGCATGAACCCATCTGTAGTCTTTGCTGACATGGCACATTCTCCAGAAGGTAGAAAATACGTTAATAAGAAAGTCCTGATAACGAGCCCCAGTTAATTTTTGTGGCAGGACGTATGACCCTTAATCTATTGCCAAGAACGTCTGCTTCATTGAGAATCAGTGCTAATGCCTTATTTCTTCAACTGCATGGGAATTTTCATCAACCCACACATGCTGATTACGAAAATTCACAACACCATCTCTGCTGAACCCCGCTCATATCCGAACCAATCTTTTGTTTTCAGTATTCCTTGCGACGTATCAGTATTCCATGCCAGTGGTGTCAACTACGGTATGATTATCTGGTAGCCTGCTGTATTGTAGGGTAGAAAAATGCATTGTTTTAAATGGACGTCACATTGAGCACCTCCTATGAACAAGTGTTCAGATCTCAGAAAGTGTGTATTGTAGGACCCATGTTTAGTAGACATTTTTGTCTTGTTTTGATGCATACTATCACATCCTAAAATATTGGATACTTTTTAAACACTCTGTATATTAAAGAATTCGGTAAGGAATGTTTTTCTTTAAAGGAAGATACAGATATAAGAGCAGGACGGAAATATTTTATTCAGATATATTGTAACGGTGCTAGACACCGTGAAAAATCCAAATATTGAATACCGGTACATAGAACCACTTCCTCAAGCAGTTTCGCGTAGTCAGAGTTTCACCGGAATTTGTGCGATATAATGGTACATGGACTCATGTTCCAATACCTTCATAGCTCGTTGTGACTCGCTGGGGGAGCTGATTAGATGATGCGAGTGAGCTCTACTATGCCAACCACTATAACAAAATGGTTTAAGTTATTAACATTTTACACAGCGACGATAATTCCGCAAGCAAAATAGCAAAATCCTTGATACCAGAATGAGAAATTCCCAAGTGTTCATTAACAATTATTTTTCACATGTGTTCAAAACCATAATATTGCTGAAATTTTCAAATATTGAAATATCCGAGGCACTTCGACTAGTGCACCAAGTAGTTCAAGGATTCAATGAAGATTCTACAGTACTATTACAAAATCGAGAATGAAACTCGAAAATATTTTGGAGAAAAATTCTGGTTATGCAACTTTGTGTGCTATACAAAATATTAGACTATGTTCGTTCCCAAAGTGAGCATATGTGTGTGTAAATATCCGCGACATTCCTTATTTACGATATGCATTAGTCACGTCATGTGACATAGAGAGAAATTTTTCTAGATACAAAATTTAAGTGATAATAGAAGACTTTTTTGTTTAATACACTACATACTACAACAGTAGCTATGTTGTAATACATTGTAATGATTTGTAAGGAAATCAGTATTAAGTGACCATTATTTTATTTTTATTTATTACTCATACTTACTTTCTATAAACATGTTTAAGAGCTCGAAACATTGTTTTCGGGTGTTTGATGTTGAATGTAAAAAAATATGAAAATATATTCATATAAATAATACTATATAGTACATTAATGTATAAATATACCTCTAATTGAGGTTCTGGCTGATATGTACGTCTATTATCAGGCAGTAGATACATCTCACTTGACGATATGTGTCAGAAGAAGAACAATTTGTTGTATACATCTGAAGTCTGATTAGTTTCCACTAATCGGCGATTGTATGCAATGAGGGGGAAAAAGAACTGGCCACCCTACTCTTATCTCCTGGTCTAGTTGCCTCATGAATGATGCCTTTTTTGGTATTACTTATGAGGTTCAAACCTGTCTTCGCACAGTTGACTAAACAGTTGACAACAGCAAGCAATGTACATTTGAATCTCGCTTCTTTCACCTGACTGTACCTGTGACTGGCCGCTCCTCTGCGTGGTGGATTTTCTGCTGTATTTAGCTTGAGGAACGTCTCTTGAGAGTTCAGCAGTATTCATCTAACATTCTTGGGCTCCGTTTACCTTGGTAATGGTTTTAAATAGTAGATATTTCCTGATGGAAGCGTTCTCTATGTTCGTCACTCCAAGTGCCAAGTTTGGAGGGGAACAATCCAAATGTGAGTCCATGAATTTATATTTAGAGACTCACTACATCTGAGTTTTCTGTAGTTATAAAGAAGCTTGTCAACATGTTCTTCGCAGTCTGTCTGGGTTTCAACATTGTCTTCTTCCTCTTCTGTGCTCCGTCTTTCTGGTCTTACAGGTATGATAAGGGCTGGACCGTGAGGCGTAGACCTTCTGGCTGAAGGAATATCATAATATTTAACGGCGTTCCTAGTCTTCGTCGTTAATCGAGAGATTTTAATACAGAAGTACCGGCAGCAGTCCGTTGAGTGGTTCATCTGTTCTCTCCAAACCACGGGCACTATGAATGGCATGTGACGAGACTCTTTCAGGCACTCACTTAATAGTGACACACATGAAACACATCAGATATGAAGGACCAAAGATTTTATTCTGGCCACCTGTTTTGAGCAAAAATAAAGTTCATATCATTTATTAATCAATGGAGTTATTTTCTTCTTTGAGATTTTAAAGATAATTGACCGCAGATATAACAAAAATTTTTTTGAGTATTTAACACACTTACACGAAATATTTTAGTATGTATATACACTGTATAGTCCACACCTGTGGCGTAAAGGTCAGCGCGTCTGGCCGCGAAACCAGGTGGCCCGGGTTCGAATCCCGGTCGGGGCAAGTTACTTGGTTGAGGTTTTTAGCGGGGTTTTCCTCAACCCAATACGAGCAAATGCTGGACCCCGGACTCATTTCACCGGCATTATCACCTTCATTTCATTCAGACGCTAAATAACCTAGATGTTGATACAGCGTCGTAAAATAACCCAATAAAAAATAAATAAAAAATACACTGTATATAATACAAAGTACACACAAATTATATACAAACTTGAAAAGAATTAATCAGACTTGTGCCAACAAACTTAATTATGTCACAAACGTAAGAAAACTGGATTCGAACTTCGAATGTTTATCCTGATAATAATAAACGATTATCTTATCATTGTTGCCAACAATGATAGCAAAAATGTATAAAGGAATTATATGGAGTAATGGGCTACAAAGGGAACAAAAAAAAATTCATTGCAGAAAAATGGAGCCCGATAGAGAACTTCCGACTTCATATTCAGAATCACATCAAAACACATAATAATGGGTGAAAATTATTCATTTAACAAATTAATTGTATACCACTTAATCGATTGTGAATGTCCATTGTCTTGATCATATTTACTTTAAAACCAATAACAAACTACTTGAATTTATACCAAGTGTTTATCATAGCAATATTATTGACCATTACACTACCACTGCTTTAATTACATTTATTAATAAAGTAGATTTTGAAGACTTTGAGACTTATAAACATAACAGTAATATCAATTATGATGACCTATTGTTAGATATATGTAATGAAACATGGGATACTGTAATGAGTTGTAATGATCCCGATAATGGTATCGAAATTTTTTCACCAAATTTTAAATACGAATATTATAAAGCACACAAATAAAACTACTCAAAAAGTTTCTAGTAAGTTTAAAAAGATTACAAATGGTATAGTTAAATCAATCCGTACGAGAGACAAACTTGCAAGCAAATTAAGAAAAGAACCATTTAATATTATTTTAAAAAACAAATTAAACAAAATTTCGTAACATATTATCTAACGTAATAAAGAGAGCGAAAGCTAATTATTTCTCTATCAAATTAGAAAAATATAGCAATAATTCTAAAATGTTTTGGCAAACTGTGCGAGAAGCGGCAAATATTGAGGTAAATAAAAAAAAACAATTTACTGAGATTGTTTCTCGAAATGGTTTAATCGTAAGTGATAAAAAACATATTGCAACAGAATTTAACTCGTATTTTACAAACATTGGCTTGGATATTGTATCGTCTATAAAAATAACAATTTTCTTAGCAATGTAACTTCAGTAAATGTTTGTATGTATCTTTACCCCGTAACAGATGACGAAATAATCAATATAGCCAAAACTTCAAAAATAATGTATCCCCTGGTCCTGATAACATAAGTGCTAAAATACTTAAGATGGTTATAAATTATATTGCCAAACCTCTAACTCATATTTTTAATTTATGTTTTCTAAATGGCAAATTCCCAAATAAATATAAAAATGCAATTGTGAAACCTATTTTTAAAACAGGAGACAAAAGAAATATGAACAATTGTAGATCAATATCATTACTTTCATGTTATATCAAAATTACTAGAAAAATGCATTAAAGTTCGATTAATGAATTATCTTGATAAACGTAATATATTAAGTGATAATCAATTTGGTTTTCGAAAAAAAATTCAGTACAGATAATGCAATATATCAAGTTACTAAAAAAATTGTTAGATAATTTGATCGAGGTAACAAATCTATTGGTATTTTCCTGGACATAAGAAAAGCATTTGATACAGTGAAACATATCTTAATTGAGAAATTACACTTATTAGGAATCAAAGGTAATGCTTCAAACTTAATAAAATCTTATCTTAACGACAGAATTCAAATAACGAAAATTGACAATTATTCAAGTGAACCTTCAATTATTAATATAGGTGTTCCCCAAGGCACAGTTCTAGGCCCTATTCTATTTTTAATATATATTAATGACTTATTAAAAATTGACTTACAACAATACAATGGTGTTCACTATTCTTATGCAGATGACACAGTTTTACTTTTTGGTGGAAAACCCTGGTATGATGCTTATAATAATTTAAATAATGGACTTAAATTAATAAAAAAATGGTTTGACAAATTATCTTTCTATCAACGAAAATAAAACCATAATTATTCCCTTCTCATTAACTGAAAAATGTAACAAACCTCCTACATCTATATTAAGTATTAATTACATAATTCTGATTGTTGTCTTATACAGTGTAAATGTCCGATTATTAAAGAGTCCTCTGAAGTTAAGTATTTAGGCATAATTTTCGATAATCATTTAAGATGGAACCAACACATCAATTGCCTTTGTAATAAATTACGTAAAATAGTATATTATTTTGTTTTATTGAGGAATTACTTGTTAATACGTTTATTACGCACAATATATTTAACTTTATTTCAATCGGTAATTATGTATGGAATTGTAGGATGGGGTACCTCATTTAAATCCAATTTTAATCTACTTTATTTATTACAGAAGAAAATAATTAAAATATGTCTTCATAAACCTATTGATTTTCCATCTCAAAATTTGTTTTTAGACTTTAATGTACTTAACGTAAGACAAATTTATTATATTGTATTAATAAAATTCATACATAAATATCGAAATAATTTTGAATTGTATTCTCATAGTTATGAAACAAAAGGTATGAATTCTTTAAGATTGTTTGAACCAAAATGCAACACTGTTACAGTATTTAATCATAGTAGTAATTTAGGCCCAAGAATATATAAAAAATTTATATTTAAATATCCTAATCTTGCCAATTCTAATAGTTCTAGTATTAAATTAAAAAAGTTACGTATGGATTTTATAAAAATTGAAAAATTGTAAATTTAAATTTATATAATATAATTGCATAGTAGACATAAGACAAATTGTATTGTATAATTATTAATTTCAATTCAGGAATCCGCCCCTGAGCACGAGTTCTACTCTTTCAGGGACGAGCTAACGTTTTTCTGTATATATTATATTTTATGTTACAATTATTAGCAAAATAAATAAATAAATAAATAAATAAATAAATAAATAAATAAATAAATAAATAAATAAATAAATAAATAAATAAATACATAAATTTGGGTGTGTTTCACTTTTATGTTTTATTTTTGCAAGTCCTTGTTTCATATTCAGTTCAACAATGTCAGTGACATGAGTGTGTGTTTCTGCGTTAAGCACTTTAATGGGCCTATTACGGATTCTACATTTCTATTCGTGAAATGCTTTGCGTGGCAAATGTCCCTCTTTTCATACCTCCGGTAATTTTTTCCTACAATTCTTACCGTAGAATGATAGTGGTAACATAGGTTTATATTTTGGTAATATAATAAATGTGAGTCTTCCTTTGAATGAACCAGCATTGCTCCGTCTCCCATAATGAATATTTCAAGAATCTAGTACTTAGGCTACTAAAAGTCATCTCAGAGTTTACATGGTTTCTTGCACCAAATTACAATGAATGGGCTTGGTAACAATGGGCATTGTAGAATATGGACATTAAATTAGTGGACATGAAATCTGTGGATCAAAACAGAACTGGACTTAAAGTGGGTATTAAATACAATGGCCAAAAGAATATGTGAACATAAACGTGAAAGGACACTGTGTTTGTGGAAGACGTGTCTTGGAACCTTTCCGTTTTACAGTAATAATATTAATATTTTCTATTGGCAGTACACAAATCTTTTGAAATAAATAGATTTCAATGATAAATACACAGCGCATTCATGAACATTACATAGTATAGGCCTAACGTAATGAAGGTCGACTGAAGGTCAGCTTTCTCTTTCCTGCACTGCTCGACTGTCTTCCCATTTTAACAGAAGAACTTCATAGTTTTATAAAAGCAATTGCGTAGTATGTTCTAATGTTAAATTATAGGCCTAATACGTAATTTAAATGGAACATTCGGAGAAGTGCAAGGCTTTGTTTTACACTGAATGAACATTTTGTTTCAAATGAACGCACTGTACTTCTGAGAGCTCTTATTATAATAATTAATTGTCCGTCGCATCACCATCCCAGCAGAGACATATTTAAGCAGTTAAGATGAATTACAACAGTGAATGACATTATTTTATCTACCAAATGAAGTCGATCTTTCTCCCTCTGTAGTTTGTCAGCCGTGTTCTGACAAACGTAGGAAACGATTGAGGAGCAACAGGTGTCTTCCGCTTTGTTTACGTCTTTAATCTTATTCTCTTTGTTTTGGTATCAGAGTTCGTTGAACAAGACCCAAGAAGTTACTCCAAAAAGTATAACTGTGAAAGAATAAAGCATTCAATCGACTAATCACAGACAATTGCTTAATGTGAAGGATAACAGCAACTTAAGACTCATTTTCTTGTACTAACATGTCTACACATTTTGATAATAGGAGACTGCAAACCGATTCAAACAGGCATTGGATTAAAGCGTTGATTGGTGCGTACAATATTTGACGAAGAAAAAGGATTGCCATTTTGGCGCAAACAAAAAAGAAAAGAAAAAGGAAAACAGGGAAAAACATTTTCATAAGTTTCCACGATGATGATAAGTTAATTATTTTCCAATGTATATATATATATATATATATATATATATATATATATATATATATATATATATATATATATATTTAACGACGCTTGCAACTGTCAACGATATGTCAGCGTCCCTGGTGTGCCGGAATTTTTCCAGCAGGAGTTCTTTTACATGCCAATAAATCTACTAACATGAGCCTGTTGCATTTAAGCACACTTACAAATGCCATCGACCTGGGCCGGGATCGAACCCGTAATCTCGAACACAGAAGGCCAGCCCTATACGACTACGCTACCCAAGCCGACTCGGCGAAGTGAATCTTTACATGATAGGCCTAGTTACCAGCATTGTTTGAAATAGTACAGCCGCCTCAGTCTACTGCATTGTTATTATCTTGGGAGGGGGGGGGCGAAAACTATCACTACGCTCCCATGTAAAGAAAAAATGACCGGCTTAGAAACGTCTTCATGGCTGCCATGCAGTACAGCTGTACCGAAATGTTGTGTCATACTGCCTTTATGATTCCGCTTACCGTTTTCCCTCCCACACCTTCAGAACAAATCTATTGCAACCCTGTTCTGTCTTTATCTGTTTCTAATTTAGATAATGATATAACTCACGAACTTCGAAATACAGGAATTTAACAACGAATAATGATCCAGGTGCCCGCGTTGTTCACCAAGCATACACAGTAGTATATACAGTCACCAAGCGTGAGGTGTTGAGGGTACTAGGAACGATAAACTGTGCAAGTACTATTTCACATTGTCTGTAATGAGGCGATAGTAGCGATCCTAGTGGCTAGCAACTATCCATGGACGCATATTCCCTAAAAATTGAGCTTCGTGACTGTATATACTAGATTGTGGCGCATACATGTAGAAGTCCACACCTGTGGAGTAACGGTCAGCGCGTCTGGCCGCGAAACCAGGTGGCCCGAGTTCGATTCCCGGTCGGGGCAAACCTGGTTGAGGTTTTTCCGGGGTTTTCCCTCAACCCAAGATGAGCAAACGCTGGGTAACTTTCGGTGCTGGACCCCGGACTCATTTCACCGGCATTATCACCTTCATCTCATTCAGACGCTAAATAACCTAAGCTGCTGATGAAGCGTCGTAAAATAACCTACTAAAATAAAAATAAAGATACATGTAGAAAGGAGATTGGCAAAGGCTTGTTGTCAAAGTGTCTGGTAGCTCAATGATTTAATGTTTCACTATCTACCTACAAAACAAAATTTTACGTGTTCGAGTCTCGCTCATTGTTCGATTTTTTTATAAGTTTGTATTTAGTTAAAGTGTTATAATTTTACTCCAATATCGCTGTCATATTTTGCCCATATTGTATGGAAATGTACTAACCTATCCAAAACAAAAACATTCATGCCGTACTATAAACAATCTCGCATTTAACTGGCAATGCATTGATGTGATTCTAAAGGCAGGGTTACATGCAATATTTGTCGGCAATTTCTGTGGTGATTTTAATATATTTAGTATATATAATATGGGTGAATATAGATTTAATATAATTAAAGGGATATTAGGTTTGTTAATTATAGCTATTATAGGGGGAAGATTTCTTAGTTGAATTATTTTTCGTACCCCTTTATTAATTTGTTTACCTTTTTATTTAAAAACTTTGGTATTGTTGGTTAGATTCATATCAAAATTCAATTCTGAAAATTGCACAATGGGCCCGTAAGTGCACGTGGAATTCTCATTTGTATTTATCTATGGATCTATTCTTCAATGTACACATGGGATCATTTGACAATGATTCTAACTCCACTATTATTAAGAATATATTGTAAAATATGGGGTGAAACCGAAAATAATCTTATGATCCCCAGTCAAAAGAAATGCATGCTATTGATATAACTTTTGGAACTATGTCGCAAAAATTGGCTTACATGTTACCAGGCTATGTTACGAAAAGGATAAAATGAACAAGATAGCCTATACACGTGCAGGAATTTTAAGGAAGAAATTATTCATGTATGATTTGAGCTTACGAGCGATGACAATTCCCGGCCCCGGATTGGCCGATCCGCCAACCAATCCCGTTTCACCTGAGACAGCCACATCTATATAACCTTTCGACTTTCTGTTCGGACATCACTTCCCTGAAGATGGCTGCAGAGATAGCAGTCGAAAGCTTGGAGCATTCCAAAATCTTAACTCGGCTGATATCCCGCGAAAACATATTAGCGAAGAAATTATTCATATTGTCTCAATAGATTTCGCTACTCATGTTGCGAACAGCAATCACAATAAGATGCGATAAAATCCTTACCAATGAATTCATTTTGCGTTGCTATATTTTGGTATGCTACTTCATGTCACTCCGAATTTTCATTATTGTTATTTGTGGTATACACAAGGCACATCCCAGGGCCGATTTTCCACTTCACTTTGCATTCATCGCGATCAACAAGTCACATGCAGAAGTACGACTGTAGATACAATGCTCCTGTGAACGTGAACAGTTTAGAGTTCCACTCCCTTTCCAGGAAAGCTGAAGAGTGCGTCGCCAACTGCAACGCAAGTCCAAAGCGCGTTCTAGCATCTCAACGTCGCCTCCCCTCTACGCGCACTAAGTACCGTATACACGCTCATACAATTTGCGCAAAGAAACTGTATTGAGAACACCTCTGATAAGAACTACGTCTTTGGGTAAGAATTCCGCAGCGCGAGCACATCTCCGATCTCTAGTTCGTCTTTGTGTACACGGTTGCATAGCCGTACAATCCTCTTTGTTGAAGTCGTAAAGTGCATGCGCTAGTTGACTCAAATTGAATTTTCTTAAATCAGTTCGCACAAATGTTACGTACGTATAAATGGCCCATTAGTCGCGAGTCGTCTTTTAACATCTTCTTGACGCACATTGACGTTGTCTCCACATAACAAAACGTGCGCCAAATGGCTCAAGCTTAACGTACGTTGAAAATGCATTATTTCAACTCCCATATGTCTCTAGTCCAAGAGGCAATCTTGCCATGCTAACCACATGGCAGGAATTCCCCTACGTGTGAATGTCTAGGTTGCCTTACACCTTAATAAATTAGTTACTCTTAATGTTCAAATCGACCGCCTTATCGGAAATCCTCATTTCTCTTCTTGTCTTCGCATATCTGCCAACCTATAGAAATGTAAAATCGGGAGATTTCGATTTCATGAATAAAACTACGAAAATATACACACACAGATATATATATATATATATATATATATATATATATATATATATATATATATATATATATCTTACTCCGCCTCGTTTGTTGTCTTCAGTGATGCTGTGGTAGCAGATTTTGCCTTTCTTAAAATATTACCATCAAAAGTTTGTTCAAAGCACTGACCGTGGTGTCGAGACTTCGTAAATAAAAGTTTTTCCTGGCTATTGTTGGACATTGATGCTCGAAATTGAATTCTTGCCTTTTTCCGAACTGAAAATCCTTTCACATTCTGCATTGCCAATGATGACAGTTGTCTTTGTCCTGGCACACCCATATTGATTTGCTATGTCGGATTTCGGAAACATTTTCCTAAATAGTTGGCCAGCATGATCTGCACAGGCAATTGGCAGATTGTGTTCCACTAAGAATGACGTGAACAAACACTCCGCACGCATGAAGCTATTATTTTCGTTCGAGAAGAAACTATTGTCGATTTTACGATTCCGTTCTTCATAGCGAACATTGCCTTTATGTTTTGCAGTTTTGAAATGAGTAATAATGTCGCCTTTACCACCATGAGACAATTAAATCACATCGGCAGATTGTACAAAAAGCAAAAGTGACACTTTCTTTTATTTGGTTATAAATTAAAATTCCACGGCATACATTTCTTTAAAACTCTGTTCATACTTTTTACTTGTTTTGGTTTTTTTCAGTGACATCGTGTTCACCTGTCTTCTACACCGTAATTACACAAAGTAGAACATTTATTCCCTTGCTGCAATGTAACCGTAGTGACACTTCCCAAGTTCCATGTTGTCGACTTGGATGTTCATTTCGGTGCCGTGCGCAACTCTTTTATCTGGGTGGGAGACACTAATACCACAATCTAGTATATACAGTCACGAAGCTGGAGTTGTTGAGGGTGCTAGGAATAATAGACTGTGCCGGTACTATTCCGCAGTGTCTGTGATGAGGCGATAGTAGCGATCCTAGCGGTTAGCAACTATCTATGGATGCATATTTCCTACGTATTGAGCTTCGTGACTGCATATACTAGGGTGTGCTAATACGTTGTCAGAACAAGCGCTCAAATTTCCAGCCATGGCCAGCAGTCAATGGCATGGATTTCGCCACCCAAAAGCGATTTTCTCACACAAAGAGTGAACACGTGGAGAATTCGGGAGAATGACATATGGGTCAAAAAGCGGAAATGTTCCATTAATGCGGAAGGGTTGGCAGGTATGAGTTCGGTACCGTCAGTATTTTCGAAATTACATTAAAATCGCCATACAACGTACAATGTAAATGGAATTAATAAAAAACAGTTAAATCAGTAGCAAGATCCACAAATATTAATATATCTTAAACATATTATTTCCAAAATAGAGTCCAGTCTACAAGTGGCAATTTATTATGGAATGAATATTCTCTACGAAGACAATGAATGATGATTCAATAATTATGCTGGGATGCAGAAGAGAGGTGAATACCCCATGATTTACTAAGGTAGTAGTGAAAGGATAGCGGTAATAACTTGAATTATTTTAGGAATACATGTACGTACGCCAATATGTTACAAACAACAGTAGGTTTTATTAGGTTGCTATTTATTTAAGAACCCTCCCCAACCAACTACAGTCACTATTCATGGGATATACAACGAAACATGAAGTGAGACGTAAAATGACAAACGAAAGTGAAGTACTCGGACACAATTTATTTCATAGAATGAAGCTGACTTAGGTAAGAAATGGTTTCCTGGTTATGTTGTCAGCATGGTGCAGAACTGCAATCTAACACAAAGTATTCGTAAGATAAGGAGTGCACATACAACCCTCGTGGGGAAGAATGTGTTTTACTCAATACCCCTGTGAGTCAAACCCGCATCGCTTGACGGTATAATAAGATAATCCTTTATTTAACGTACAACTTCTAATCTCACGATGAAACAACATTGCGACATTATGAGAATGGCAGAAGAGAAAAGCGTTCGATAGCGCCTGCGTTACGATCTCTCTGTACATCACAAATTCACAGGACCTACCAGGAATCGAACGCTAGGTAAGCGACTGTCATTAACTGTGAAAGGCGCAGTAGTGCAGGGAACTTCAAATGTAATGCACCGTTTATTTTGTAAGCGGCGCGCGACACTAACGGATCTGATTTTCGACGATAAAGCAAATCATTTGAATATGGCTGCAAAACAACGGGTTATGGCGACCGTTGCTAACGGCACAGATTCTAGTACTGTATATTGTTCGAGTCAGAGAACAGAAATGTTTTACCAGCTGCAAACACTCAAGGAGAACCTTATTCTTGGTAGCAAATTCAAGTACAGGCAGAAGGGATGATCATTCTCGACCTGTGGAGCAAGTTGAGTGGTTGTTCCGTGGAGAGTCGACGAGCGTCTCAAAGACAATAAAATTATTTAATTCTGTACAGTCATACCGATCTTTTGCTGATCGCGTCAAGAGTGTAGTCGTGCCAGGGCGCGCCAGGATGCCGCCACGGTACTTTTTTTTTTTTTTTTGCAACCTGGGAGCGCCTCGCTTCTTTATTTTTATTTTGTAAAATAATATATGTCTTACTTGCGTCTTACTCAACTTTTTATTTTGTAAGTATGGATTAGTAGTATGTAGGCTATAATAGCAGCGGCATTACTACTACTACTACTACTACTACTTTATTACTAATAATAACAATAATAATAATAATAATAATAATAATAATAATAATAATAATAATAATAATAATGAACTTTTCGTGCCCTGGCACGACATTATTTTTACGACTACACTCTTGGATCACGTGTTATAAACTCTTTTCCAGCCACGTTATAACATTAACGATTACTTAGATTAGAGTAGGTATTAGACCTTTGTAACAGTCACTATCATGTTGGATAGAAACTCTTATTTTTCTCTTGTACGGAGAAGGGACCCAAAGGCAGCCTGAGGCTTATTGTGCTGACCACACCTATTCTGTGAATGATTGGGTAACCGAACAGATAGAATCTTTGTCAGTTAGTACGACGTGCCTGGTGCTGCGAACTTAAACACTACCCTCTGCTTGTCTAGTGCGAACAACCAAAATTGTCAAACTATGGGTTCGGGGTATATTATGGAAATCTTCGAGGAAGATACGAGAGAAGCAGGTGAACTGAAGGACGATACTTACTTGACTTTCAAACTACGCGACGCGTCCTTTTGGGTCAGTGAGGTAACTACTGTACATCGCGATAGTGACAAGTGGTTTAATATGAATGTAAGCGAAACAGAAGTATCAGGAGAAGAAAAAAACTCTCTGACACATTGTTCAGTACAAATATCGATAAGGAAGCAATGGTGAAATGTCAATGGAAGAGAAAGGTGAAGGAATCTAGGAGAACCTAACCCACAGCTTTGTTTCCACCACAAACTACCCGTGTACGAAAAATGTCCTCTTTGACTGAGAAACTATCAGCAGAATAGGCTACGAATCCCTTGAGAATAAAACTTCTTACAGCCTTAGAGAGAAGTTGAAGGACATTTATTTCCGCTATTCAGATAAGTTGATCAATATACCTATAAGAGAATTTATTATTTAATTACAGTACATCAGTCAACAACTTATCAAATTATGAGGTGACGTTAATAACCTGTCATCTCATTAGTACTTATTAGTTTCCACAAATATTTTCGACTTTCCATTAGGTCATCTTCAGGTGGTATACAATAGATATATAATATATAATTATGTGAGTACAAGGTAATATACTGAAATGGAAATTATGTGAAGGCACATGTACTGTACATAACTAGTGTATTATTATTATTATTATTATTATTATTATTATTATTATTATTATACGTAGTAGAGTACATTTAACATTGTATGTAAGGTTATTAAATTGTGTATTTGGATATTATTTACTCTTAATTACATAAACATTAAAACATTGAATAAAATTAATTGTTAAAATATATTAAACATACTGGTACAATATTGTAGTGTATGTGATGCCGATAGAGTGGTGATATAAACAATGTTAACTCATATATTCATGAGGTTAAAAACATTGGGTAAAATCTTTTAAGGAATAAGTAAAAGATGTTGCTATACAATGTACTAGAGTTATAAGTTATAACATATTTTGTAATGTGTATATTAAATTGTGACGTACATAATTATGATGGGTTTTGAATTTTCATTACAATATGCGTTCGCTCGCTGTGATGAGAAATGAGGGACATCTGAAATTAATAAAATGGAAATATTCTTTCAGACTCAAGTTATTTCAAGAGACTAACATTGAGTGAGACTTTTCTATCTGTAGATTACTTACTGTGCTGATTGTTGTTGAGTAGAGAGACGGATGTAAATAAGGGTAAATAATATCCAAATACACAATATAATATACAAATTTAAATGTAGTATGCTATGTATTATAATAATATACTGATTATATAATTATATGTGCCTTGACATAATTGCCATTTCAGTATATTACTTGTATTCACATGATTATAGATTATATATCTATTGTATAACACCTGAAGATGACCCAATGAAAGGTCGAAAATGTATGTGGAAACTAATAAGTACTAATGAGATGAGAGGTTATTAACCGTCACCTCATCATAATTTGATAAGTTGTTGACTGATATAATTAAATAATACTGTAAATTCTCTTAGAGAGAAGTGGTCAGCCAATAGATCTACGACAATGTGTAATTAAAAGATAATATTATTGCTTAAGGACCAGAAATATATCCTTCGACAATCTTCAAAAATGAAGAGCGAAGTAGAATAAGAATGTCTGATGGAATAGAAGCATAAGAAATCTGTCCACACACATATATTCAGAATCTTCTGAGACTCGAAACTCAGTTCATTTAATAGCAACAATAGTTTAATTAGCATCCTTTTTAAACAGCAAAGGCTATTCAGAGGTACGATCGTATTGGTAAAAGGGTTGAACGAAAGTACTCGGAGAAAACCGGTCCATCACTTTTCACACTACAAATCCAACAGGATCAGACCCAAATGAAATCAGTGACACTGTCAGCTCATCGACTAAGATACGGCTGGATCTAACTAACACAGCTGAATCATAGCGAAGCGGTTGTTTAAATGCCGCGTTGTGATGTTTGTTCTGAGAGTCTGCGAGCTTCCTGCATTTGAGTGCAAAGGTTGAGACTCGTGAAGAAAATCTGGAGAAAGATCAGGCCCCCCGCCTTCGGATTTCGCTGGAGTGAAGGGAAGAGATTATAACAGAGCTTAAATTCATAACCGTGACAAACTGCTGTGTGTAACACACTTCCTTCTGTGTTGGACCAGATTCTTTCTTTTTTTTTTCCGGGGAGAGGCTATTTTCCTAAGATTTTTTTTTTGTTTTCATTTTCCTTAAACTAATACAAACGCAACACCCATATCCGAGGCGAAACTCGAACCCGTAACTCTTCGGACCAAGCGACATAGACATTCCGTCCCTTTACCGCAGTGATGTCAAAGCAAGCACATTTTTCTGACCTTGACGTCGTGCGCGGGCATGAAGCGCTACGTAGGAAGGAGGAATAAGCAGCCTGTTGCATTAACAAAACAGTGGCGCACAAACTTCAAACGGAACGTCATATTTTATGTCGTTATTTTTATATGACTTCTATTTGATATTACAGTATCTATAGGCCTATTGTCTGTAAAACAAAAGTATTTACACCAATTTCTTAATATTGTAGTTGTGTGTTAAACATTAATAACATATTAAAGAGTTAAGAAGGAACAGGCCTATTCACATAAATTCCTTAGTACCTAAAACTATACTGTACTAAGTGAATGAAACACATCATTCATAAAGAAAGAGATATAAAAAAATAAGAGATTGAGTATGACATGGTAAGTTGGAATTGATATTGATGGTATCTTTAGCCTTATAAAAGTAATCAATTAACTAATCAAAACAATATTATAGTACAAAGCAAAGTTACCTAGTTACTGCATATGTTTTAAGTGTAACTAATATTCCGTAACAAAACCCTTATCGCATTATGCTTTTAAGGTGATATTGGTGCTGAACTTCCTATCATCAAAATATTAAATTATTTTCTCGATATCTGCTGAAGCTATAGAGCTGACGTTTTTACAACACATGGGCACATATCTTTTGCTTATGGTGTAACAGTAGTTGCTTTGTTAATTTATTTCCTTACAAACATTAATTTTCCATGCAAATACTTTCAAAATTTGTAATACACTATCTTCAGTAATACGTATTTACGGTATATTAGATTTACGAAAACATTGTTTCAGTACCTGTAAGGGTACTAAATAAATAGGCCTATATCAGAAAATTTCATTTTTCTATAAAAAAAGTTGAAAAAATATTCATTTTGAATAAAGAAACAAACTTGTGAAAAATGAACATTAAAATTAAAACTTACATTCTTATAATGCACTTATACTTCTCAGACAAATCTAAAAATTAACATGGATACAGTTTTAATAAGTTCTATTCCCTTTATCCACTGAAACAGTGCTGGCCTTCCCTGTATATAGCTCGACCAAGCGGCATACATTACCGCACTCATCTGTCTCTTTTCTTTCCGTTGTAAAGAGCTCAGGCTCTCCTGAGCTCTAAAGCGCGCGCTTGCGCCTATGGGCATCAATTGACATGACTGCTCTACCGCTTGCGCTACCCAGCAGGCAGTCAATGATACGATATGATTTTAATGAATTGGGGTTTCATTCCGCGAAGATACTTCAACAAATACAGCACAAAACGCGATTCTGGAGCAACTTTCCACCGAATAATTTGGCTTCCTTTCAGTTTCTCATTTCATAATAGGTCCATTTTCACTGTATTATCTTATCGTCTTTGGTTTCTACTGTTAAAATCAAAGCAGGGGTTATTAATTTTGTTGCTGGGATCGAAGTTCTGTCCTGGCCATATCACCTCAGGTGTGTGGTGGACAATGTAGTTGTGAGGCAGGTCTTCTCAAAGCACTTCCGTTTTCCCGACATTCTCACTTGAACGTAGATATCTCACCGTCTCTGAGCGGCTTCTGTAGTTGAATACTAATTATAATTAACTCACAGTTTCACACTGAAGGGAATGAATTTCAACGTATGAGAACAAAGCTACAGTTGAAAGCAGGACTTCCCCATGTACTTCGATTTCTCATTCTATTTTCATTCCAACATTACCTAATTTATTTCCTTATCATGACTTATTTATAGTTTGTGACTGTCTTCTAAAGCGTAGAAGGGTGATTCAACATAAGACGTTTGGAAATTGATCTACTGATGTAAAATAGCAGTTAAATATGAAGAATTATGAATTAGCTGTTCGTGGAACTATCCCTATTCATCTTTTTATACTTCTTTCAGTATACATCAATAGCCTACTGCCAACTGTGCATCCAAAACTTCTGAAATTTAAAACGTCTGGTAAACGTGGAAAAGTTAAGACTGCCTTGATACAGTTTCATAGAAAAATATCGCTAGGTGTGAAATTCGACATGTGGGAGGCCATTTTAATCCAGATAAGCCCAAATTTTTTTTGTGTGATAAAAATACAGTAGCACATTAGTTCTCTCAAAAATCGGTTAAATGATGTTGAAATAAACTGAAACAAGGAACGTATATTTTCTAAAGCTAACAAATACTACCAATATTATCGCACAACTTATAAAATGTCCCTAACACCAACAATGACATAATATCCGAAGGCACTGCAACTGTCCTTAAAAAAGGACGGTGGGAAAATCTGGGTTAAAACTCTAGCGTCGTTTTCTTATATTCTACGTATAGTAAAGGAGCAACTGAGCCACCGACACGCTCTGCGATGGATATGTGAAGTGCCATTCTGTTGGGAAACGAAGTTATCTGGGCATCAAATTATTATTAGACATTTCGTCATATCGACGGCCCAGTTAAGAAAAAAGAATCGAAGAATCATTGAAATTACTCCAAATTCTGTTAATGGTATTTTATATACACTATAAGTTTCAAATTAGAGTGTGTTAATTAGATTTTTCACAGCAAAATGAAGCTTTAAAATTCAGTTTTCTCAAAACTTTAAATTTTGAGTTGTTTCCCTTTTGAACTGAATGTCCTGTTAGAATGCACTGGTCACAGTTGGTAAAAATTTTCGTAAAAGTTTCTGCGTGATATTGCTCACAACACACTGACCTTCGGTGATCTGCGCTCCTGCTCAAAATAAATTAATATCGCCGCTCAAGTGAATGATAACTCCACTGCTGATTAAAAATTTGTCCTTCTATTAATTGTAATTCGCAGAAATAGTGACGACCTGTTCAGTTATCGTCAGTCAAATGTTGCTGCAACTAAGGTTCCATACTGAAGCGCTTAGGGAGAGCTTCTACATACATCACTTGCTGGAGAAATGTTCTGCACCTTCATCTCAAATAATAATAATAATAATAATAATAATAATAATAATAATAATAATAATAATAATAATAATAATAGTAATAATAATAGTTTTATTTTCCCTAGCAGAGTTAAGGCCATCTGGCCTTCTCTTCCACTCAACCAGGATCAAAGCACATACAGAAAAATACAAAATAAAAATAAATAAAATAAAAAAGAGAGATTGAATACATATGAATGTAACCACAAACAGGAAAATACATTCTGATATGCAAGTATTAACTTAAAAGAAAAGAATTAATACATATCAATATAATTACACAACTTAAGGATAGTACAATTAGTATAATCAGCATGGGTTACAAATACGGAGGGAAGACCTGGTTGTTGATTTCCATTAAGTTGATGGTACGTAGGCTATATCTGATGAAAACTGAGACTGCTGGCTTATTGCTGTATCGTGTTCGAGAATGGTCCTCCTTGTAAGGTGATAATTAACATGCTACAGTGAATTTCAACACACAAAAATCGTCCTCCATTGCAATAATTCTCACTTTTTTTTTTAACGAAACGCCCCCTGTTCTCGAACTGGTATATAGAAAGTCACTACGTGGCTACCTACACTAAAACCACAATCTAGTATATACAGTCACGAAGCTTGAGTTGTTGAGAGCACTAGGAACAATACTGTGCCAGTACTATTTCGCATTGTCTGTAATGAGGTGATAATAGCGATCTTAGTGGTTAGCAACTATCTATGGATGCATATTCCCTACGTCAGCGTTTGTCAAACTTTTTTGAAGTGGGGACCACATTTTTAAGCCAGAACAGTTCCGAAGACCACCTTACTTTTGTTCCCTTCGAAAGCAAATTTATCATTTTTCTATCATGTGTTAATATCAGTATAGCCTACTTATGTTTTAAAATAGAATTAAGGTTCGGTAGGCCTACTTTGGTCCTCTGTTATGAATTGAGGTGGTCCCTGGCTGGGTTACAGGCGTAGTGCAAGATGTGCGGGGAAAAGATGACGAGAAACACCACGTTCATAGTGCTTTAAATACCTCTTTTGCTGCTGAGAGTAGGGTGGGAATTTCGTAGACGGGTAGGATAATAAATTTCATAAAATGTCAGTACTGAGAGAAAAAGTGAAATGCGATTGTCATGTGTCATTTCCAAACCCTGAGATTTTCAGCTAGGCCTATAGTGTGATACGCAATTCGTTTGAATTTTATTTTTTCTTCTGTCTTTTTTGAAGGACCACAAGAGCAGAACTCGAGGACCACAGGTGGTCCGCAGACCATAGTTTGAGAAACATTGCCCTACGTATTGGAGAGCCACCGGCGCGCCGCGGTGTAGCTCAGTCAGCTAAGGCGCTTGCATGCCGATCCAGAGTTGCGCTCGGGCACTGGTTCGACCCCAGCTTGATTACCTGGTTAGGTTTTTCCGAGGTTTCCCTGGTTTCCCTAACTTTAAGGCGAATGTCAGATAATCTATGACGAATCCACGGCCTCATCTCGCTATCACCAATCCCATCGACGCTGAATAACCTAGTAGTTGATACAGCATCATCAAATAGCCAAGTAAAGAAAGAGCGTTGATCTACAATTCATATTATATCCATTCAGCATAATGATGATACAAATAACAAAAGAGATTACGAAATCGTCTACATAATTTACAGTAACGCTGCATATTGTATTTACAGTAAATATTTTTTATTTGGTCGGAAAATCATTATGTAGAAACTAGTGATGGAAAATACGAGTAGTAGGCCTATCCTCATTGTGTAGAGTCGCCCTTATCTTAGGCCTATGTAGTAGTAGTAGTAGTAGTAGTAGTAGTAGTAGTAGTAGTAGTAGTAGTAGTAGTAGTAGTAGTAATTATTTATTTATTTCTACTGGCAGAGTTAAGGCCATAAAGCCTTCTCTTCCACTCAACCATACGTCCCATAAGTGCCCTAGAAAGATTGTTTAAATATCCCCCTATCCTTCACTTATAAAAATAGCTCAACTCGAGTTTCTACTGTTTTTTAAGTACAGTACACGTATTTCGCAAATACTGAAAATTACTCTTTGTCCAAAGCGTAGGAAAACGAAGAATATGTCTTCGCAAAAAGTCGTAAAATAAAAGACAACTAATCTTAACTGATTTTCTTGCCAGTTCTTGCGGTATCAGATTTAGTCAAAACGAAGGCGTTGTTAAGATTTACAAAACGACGATCAGCTACAATGACTGCAGAGAGTGGATTTCTGCCTCGATGACGCTCTCTCGAACCGAAAGTCCTGGAGGTCTGCATAAATTAACCCCCACAAGTTGAAGGCAAAGCTGTTCATCGACAGTGTTGAAAATCGTCAGAACCAACTCGACCAGTTTCCGATGCTCTTTGTACCAGTGTGAACCTTTCAAGAAACATATCAAACACGTTTTCATACTCACTTGTAGATTGATTCTTAACAAAAAGACCCAAATCCGTACTTCGAAATTACAAGTATTTTAATTTTGTTTAATGACGGAATGAGTACCAGCTAATCAATAGATTGAATCCATATTTTATTTTTACTGTTATTTAATGGCGATTAGTGAACTGCATAGATGTATAACGTCAATAGAACTAATGGTAGACGGTATTTTTGTGAGATGAGTTCGAATATTCACTATCAGGAACCTCACAATCGTCTTACAGTTGTCAATTTAACTCTCATACACTGAATTTGTACAATTTCAGATCTCTTGTGAAGTAACTTAGGCCTATATTGTTACGTGCATCAATGTCGGTTAGTGTAACCACCTAAAATTGCCACCTAACTCCTGGTTAAGTATTTTTACAGTACATTGATCTCGTTTAAAACTTAAACAGGAGGTTAACCATGCACGTACTGTCATCATTCAAATACTGTATTACTGTAGCTAAACTAAAGGAAAGTAATATTAAACTTTTTACCTTATTAGATAATTGTGCGATATCCGCTGTCAGTGAAAAAGTTACAAAAATCTTTGAACGTCGCTCTGGGATGCTGAGAGTCCTGCTTGCTTCAGTGTCTCGTGACAGACATTCGGGCTCAAGCGTTGAGCCACAGATTTGAGGCAGTCCTCTACCAAACAGCCTGATCCAGTTTTATGAGAAAGATCGTAACTAACGTGTGTAGGACCTATTCTCAACAAGAAGCCCGACAAGTTACTTCCACATCATGCAATGTATACAAATGAAAAATAAAGAACTATTATAGTATAGAATTCTTTAGTTGGCAGAGAAATAAGAAAATATATAGTTCTTACCTCTCACTCACTCAGTGGCTACCGGACTTCTGCGGAGTGCGGAGGATGGCGGCAAGAGACATACTGTAGACCCTTCATAAAGCTATTGGTGTGCGCAGTGGCGGATTCTTCTACTTCTACTTCTACTTCCATGCCGCCCTCACTATCAGGGTGACTATTCATCGCGTTTTCAATCATTCAGTCCCTTTCCCAATAAAAATCCTCTTCTCGTTTAACATGTTCACATGCATTTTTCCAATTCTCTGGCGTGACCTTGGACAGCGCTTCTTCAAACAATTGTATAACGTCACTGGATTTGAAAGATACGTTGTGTTTACCGACGTCATTTTTCGCTTGTGCTCAGATGAATTTAATAGTACTAAAATTGCAGTGGTATGTTGGCAGTTGTACTGCGGTACGCCGGTGTGGTTCCCTTTGAGTTATGTATCCAATTCGTACCTTACCATTTTCTCCTTTTAAAATTTTACGTACAGCACGATTTATGACGCTTTAGGGTCGTATTCTATATTGTTCTGACGTAACTAAGATTGCATGTCGGATTTAAAAGATGAAGAAGTAGGAGCTTTATTTAACTGTACAGAATGGTAAGAGGCGTTGTCCATTACTGCGATGCTGTTTTGTGGAATGTTAAAGTAGTTTTCGGACCAATATTTGAAATTAACGGCGTTAATTTATTCATGGGTGTCATTGGTAGATTCTGTCTTAAAACTACGGTAGGTCCCTGTTATAAATCCACAAGAAGCTCGTCCTCTATTTCTTAAAGGCACATTCAGAAGAATGTCACCATCGTTGCAAACCCAAACTTTACTCTTGGTGTGATTAATGTTTATCCATGTTTCACCTAAATAAATGAAGGGGCGGCCGGTCGTTCTTAAGTTGCGAATCTTCCTTAACAAATGGAATCTTTTTACATTTATGTTGGGTTTCTTTATCAGCAGATTCCGCCCGAACTTATTCTTAGCGTAATGGAAATCAGTCTTGCACAAAGAGTAAATTATCTCTTGATTGCGATTACAGTGAGAGAGTCTATATTATTTTCCGTGGGAGTTCTGTGTGACCACTTTTTGCCAGGAGTTGAGACTCTCCTTCCTGATCCATCTGTTTTTCCTTTTTCATTTTGGATACGGTACGCAGTGCGTTCAGATACTCCACAAGCAGCAGCCGTTCGCTTTGCCATTTCAATATGCCTATCGTAGTGCCGACTTTCAAAGCATTATACTCCTATACGAAAAACCTATGTAGCCTATGTGTAGATTGTACACTATTTCTCTTGCGCCAGACTGCAGCAACTTTCCTCTTGTTCCTACACTAAGAATTACAAACAACAGGACAAGTAGGCCTCTATGAAATACAATTCTGTATGTTAATTATAAAATAATTATAGATTCCTCAGAACTTTCTTTAACAACACACAATTATAATAACATCCACCAGTGAAAACCTCTCCAGATGTACTGGTTTCGTGAGGGGATGGGGAGGAAAGGAAAAGGAAGTGATGTTATACAAGTGTCTGCATACTGACTGGGATTAGTTCAACACATCCCCCCCCCCCACTCCCGACATTTGCCAAGACGTCAGGTAGCTCTGCCAACATAGACCTTCTGAACTACAGTATAGGCCATTCGATATCTCGTGAAACCTAACTGCGCGTAAAGTGAAGGAAAATGTGGACTGAGAAGCTTCCCTCCCTCGCTACGCTTCGACGTGCAAGCTAGCTAGCTCACTTACCCTCACCATAAGGTTCTTACTATGCACTACGGTGCACGAATGCATTTGGTTTAACAAAATAACGAATGACCTATAGTATCATCATTAAAGATGAAATAACAAAACTAAATACAATCGCACTGAATCTCAGTAGGGATAAGTTCCTCTTATAAAATATGCACAGGTACGTCTTCCGTCATCTTGCAAAATGTCTGCCAATACACGAAATTCTTGCACCTTCATGCCACGGACTGATGTATGTATATTCAGAGGGTTTACATTAAATAAGAACCTTACTACTGCTCGAGTTTCAAATAGCGTACACTTTGTATTAAAATCGTAGGTTTGAACAAATGAAGGGTACAGAGAAAAAACGAACAGAGTCACAATTCTCGTAAGGGTGACGACATCATTTAATTTAGTATTTACTACAAAATTTATGCGTTTTTTTCTCATCAAAACTGGTAAAGGAGAATTATCACTACGGATAGAGTCATCCTTTCCTACTTTTTTCATTAGAAACAGCAATAAATTTCGTAGTAATATATTGAATTAGATGACGATATGACTCTTAAGAAAATTGTGACTGTTCGTTTTTTCTCTGTACTCTTCAAATACGAGTACAGTACGTTATTTTAAAAATTTACACATTAGGACTGCTATTCGCGGTGCTTTTATATTAGTGTATGCTGCCGATTTAAACAATGTGGAATTTTAAACTCAAGTTCACGAAAGTTCCGTGCATACTATTGGGTAGTCTAGATTATAATATTAGGCCTAGTTATTAATCTTTTAAATGGAAATTAACAGTTCCGCCCTAACTTAGTTGTTAACCTACTGTAACGTCGTTTTTCAATTAAGTAAATATCTTACAATTTCAGATGACGTTATACTTTTTCCAAACACCGTTTCCCCTCCCCCCCCCCATAAATTACAAAATACAGTTCCTTCTCTCCATTAAAAAAAAACTGTATCCACAATTTTTGACACTGAATCCGTACAGCGATTTCCAACACCTGATTCGCCATGTTTACTTCTCCACTCACGAGCAGCTATTTCCAATGTTCCGTGTAGTTTAGAGTATAGACGTGCAGATTTTCCACGACTGCTGCTACAATAGCTTCTACACTCATTTGAAGAACGTTAAATACCCACGTCCTCAGGTACTGCATAATTTCTTTATAACCGAGTCGTGGCTTGGTCGGTTAGATGATGGCCTTACACCGAGGCGACCGAGGTTCGATCCCTGGCAATGTGAGTAAATTTTGTGGTGGACAAAGAGGCTTTGGGACAAGTTTTCTCAAAGTATTTCAGCTTCTCCTCCCAAGTCATTTCGTCATTGCTTCATTATCAATTATATCATCGCCCTCATGGGTGTACGTCAGCCTAACCAGCACAGAATATCCCTCTCGGTCCATATCTGGTTGGCATCAATTGTCATAACAGAACTGAACATTATTATTATTATTATTATTATTATTATTATTATTATTATTATTATTATTATTATATCTAAAGAATAATCGTCGTAAAGTTGTGGATTCTATCTTGGTTAAGTAGGTCTATCTTTATGGTGTATGCCTACACTTAATTTAAATTGTACTAGGTTCTATTTTTTCTACATGTCGTAATCTCTTTTGTTTGAAACCTGCTTATATAATTTTTCATTTTAAATTTTATTGTGAGCTATTCTGTGTCGCAAGGCAAACCCAAAATATTGGATCAGACTAAATAAAAAAAAGAAAGGAAAAAAAAACATATTCTCCTTAGTCTCTCATTCCAGAATAGAAACAAGCTGCAAGAAACCAAAGAGGCAATAGAATAATTACTATTATAGTCAGTAGCAATAAATAATGGAAACGTTTATATCTCTCGGTGTGCACGGGGATAATGAGGGAGTTGGAAGCATGCAATTAACCTAGGATGTTGTTAGTTCTTGCCTTCCATTCCTTTTGTTAGGATTTCGATGTTTATTCACCGCATTGCATTTATTATCAATACAAACTATACAAGGTTAAAATTAAAATTTCCATTTTTATTTTTATTCCATTACCTTGCTGGAATTATACTTTTGTCCCTTTATTTCCAACTGTAGGCTAAGTAAAATAATTTAAGTAGCAATGATGAATGTTCCTCAAAGCAGCACGCACAATGCTGGCCTCTTGGTTTATATAGTAACATAACCAAATACACAATCAATCGTTACGGCAACCTGGCCTAGTGTCCGTTCAGTTACAGCTCGAAAGCAATTGTGAGAACTTCAGTCATGTTGTGTTGATACGCGTAGGCAAGCTAATCTATCCATTCTGATCATACTTCGCTTCAAGAACATGTTTATACTAGAACAGACTGAGAAACATAGACCATGTTCCATCATCTTGTAATTACAAAAGGTGTGAGCATGGTTACATAAACCGACAAGCTCTATGAATTGTGTAACAGTGCTGTGAACGCAGCTACATGTTCACGAAGGCCGACTTTTAACTTAATGTAAGTGTGTCGGTTTCCTCTGAAACTCACATGCTTCATAAATATCAGGCGAGACAAAAGTTACAACATTTTGGATGGAACTGTCACTTCCCATTTTCCTTTCTACCTGCTCCTCTGCTTCTCGGAGATTCTTTTCATAGCGACAGACAAGTATAGTTGCATTACAGGCAGGATGAAGAGAACAAAACAAGAGAAGATACAGCATGGCAGCGGTTCGACCAAGTAATAATAATAATAATAATAATAATAATAATAATAACAATAATAATATATAACTGTGAAAATTTTTGAGGGAGTAGACCTTTAGCGTATCCCATTCTCACCTTCCTGAGAATTTTGACGACGCATGGGAAATTTACGAAGGTTATGGTGACATTTCTTGACCATGTGATCAAACACCTCAAAGGAAAACAGATTATGACAAGACAGTGCAAAATGAAACAAGATTATGTACACAATTTCGATGGATTTGTAGCTTCAAACTGTAATCATAGCAAAGAATGATGATAATGATACAGGACTAATAATTGGA
The DNA here is from genome assembly GCF_040183065.1 of Periplaneta americana. Taxonomy (NCBI): domain Eukaryota; kingdom Metazoa; phylum Arthropoda; class Insecta; order Blattodea; family Blattidae; genus Periplaneta; species Periplaneta americana. The sequence continues at coordinate 120,116,271 of NC_091121.1, read as the reverse complement.
TATTTCAAAATTATTTCTTCTCGTAGCCTATACAATATGAAATTAAACAAATTCAAGGCCATTAAATCATAACGCTCTGTCATCTTCAGACCAATTCTATCAGTTAAACTTTTAAAATGTTTCTTCTCCACTGAATGCTGGTACTCATTTATTCAAGTGCGGAAATGAAGAGTAAAAAATTATACAAACGATTATCGATTTGTATCGATTGGTTGTGGTGATGAAACCTGGATTTGTACGCAGACATCGTTGCTTGTATGGTGGCACACAAAAATCTGTATAACTGGTTCCTACATAGAACTGCTATTTACTTATCATCATCATCATCATCATCATCATCATCATCATAATCAGTACCCAAGATCTAATTTGCAACAAAGATCATTCGTCCATCTTCTTCTTGGGTGTGCTAAATCTAGTATGCCGTGATTCCTTATTAACACAGTATTTATTCTTGTCAGTTATGTCTGTAATTCTCTTCTTTTGTTTAATATTTTAAGTCTTTCACTTCTTGTGATATTTGTTATCTCAAATCATAAAATACATGCAGTGATATTTCTAAGGGAAATTTCTTTTTGTTTTTTAACTATTCTATTATCAAAAATTCAGAGTATTCCGTTGTCACATAATTAGATCACTTATGAAGCCATTAAATTTTAATTTTGTATACATTCGTTATGATTTTAACAAGCCCAATGTTTAATTCCAAAATATGTCGGTATTTATGTACAACTTATTTTGTAAATTATTATGAGTATATACAATATATACAATATGAATCGTCATTACTTTATACATTAGCTAATTGTGAATAATTATTAAACTACGATACTCGGAGAAAACCTGCCTCATCGCCGCCTTCGTTCATAAAAAAAATATTTTGATTTTATGTAAGGACCTTATCTAGCATATGCCAAGCAGCTCCTCGTGGGACAGTGACGGGACAATGATGAATTAACACTTGTCCTATAGCCGTAGATGTAAATCACAAATCGTATTTGAACTTGCCGTGAGTTGAACCATGGTCTGTGGCATGAAAAGCCGATACCGCTCGGGTGACTATGATTACCTAGCTAAATAATGTGCTAGTAGCTACCAACCTTATATATCGGCAACATCTCCTGCAGTTGTGTAACGCAGAGAGTCTATTAACTCAGGAGTATTTTCGTACTTACGCACTGTGAGAACAGTCGCGTTAATGTTCGCAACAGCAAATATCGCTATCAGTTCAGCGACGTGCTCAAGGGACAGGTTATGATGTCACAACTCGCCTTGTAGTTGTGACATACTGGAATTCATGATTTTTTTCCTGTGCTGTGTTATATAACAATTCACCTGAATTCTAGAAGAACAGCTACATATACCCGCTTCCTCACACGCACACACATACACATATAATAAAATTACATACGAAGAACTTATCTCTGAGACGCATTGAGAGTGTTCCGTATAGCAACAGCACACTTATTCAAATCAGAAGTCCATTTCGAAAGTTCAATTTATAGTGAGTCTTAGAATTTCTCTCTCTCTCTCTCTCTCTCTCTCTCTCTCTCTCTCTCTCTCTCTCACCTTCCCCTCTCTTATCCCGCTTTCAGTTCAAGAGGGTGATTTTGTTCACATGTGGAGCCTTTGCTACTTGTCATGTAGTGTTATATCAGTGTCTAGCAATCTAGCACGACCTATGTACTAATTTCTCATAGGGTGGTCAATTTATAAATTATCGTATGTAATTGTTGTTGGAGCAGACTTAAGCTTACGCTCCATTTTTCCTAACTTCGTTTCAACAATTCTCCACTGTCCATTCCTTATCACAGTTTCACAACAGTCTAGTATATACAGTCACGAAGCTTGAGTTTTGAGGGTACTAGGAACAACAGACTGTGCCGGTACTATTTCGCATTGTCTGTGATGAGGCGATAGTAGCGATCCTAGTGGTTAGCAACTATCTGTGGATGCATATTTTCTACGTATTGAGCTTCGTGACTGTATATACTAGACTGTGGTTTCACGTTTGAAATACTCTAGTCTCCATTATTAAAAGCATTATCAGCCCACTAGCTAATTGCACTGAAAACTAAAAGAAAAGTACAAGTTCTGTAATTGAGGAGCGTTTTTGCAAAAGTCGATAGATGCAGAAATCAAGATTTTACAGAAATTACACTAAGTGACAGGATCTATCGAGTTTTGAAAAAACCTGGTAGTCTCTACATACGGTATGAATCAAGTTTTAATAAATCTGATTTCATAGATCGATTCCGGAGGTAGAAAACATACGATATCCATATGTAATTCACTTTCTAAAATTTCTGCATCTATCGACTTTTGCAAAAACGCTCCTCAATTTCAATTTGTGTTAGTGTAAATGTAGAAATAGCTTGACGGATTCGTAAGCATGTATTTTTTTAATTTTATTGGGTTATTTTACGACGCTGTATCAACATCTAGGTTATTTAGCGTCTGAATGAAATGAAGGTGATAATGCCGGTGAAATGAGTCCGGGGTCCAGCACCGAAAGTTACCCAGCATTTGCTCGTATTGGGTTGAGGGAAAACCCCGGAAAAATCCTCAACCAGGTAACTTGCCCCAACCGAGATTCGAACCCGGGCCACCTGGTTTCGCAGCCAGACGCGCTGACCGTTACTCCACAGGTGTGGACGTAAGCATGTATGTCATGAATTTGTACAGATAGATTAAGTTACTGTAATTCATGCATATTATTATTATTATTATTATTATTATTATTATTATTATTATTATTATTATTATTATTATTATTAAGCCATTGTGGTTTTAACGGACTCGAATACCGCCTACTACATGCTATAGGTCTACATTTTCGATTGTGACTTGACCCGGGCTGTAGAGTCGACAAAGCAGATACTCTGAAAAGCCATTTGAGGAAATTCAAGTGAGAAAGAAAGAGAAATGTTCGTCGAAAATGCTCTATAGACCTACTGCATTAGTTGTGGATTGTGGGAGTTGGTGAAGTATTTCTTTTGAAATTATTTTTAATTATCTTATTCTATTTTCCTCGTAATGTTAGTGTAAAAAGAATCGCCATCGACGTATATCTGCTTCTGCTGGGCCCTAGAATTTTATTTGTGAATTCTAATTAGTCAAATCCACTCTCCTCACCTCCACGCTGGGTCCTCTGGTATATTTTAAGATGAGAAAGAGAGAGTAGTGTGCGGAAAGCAATGGGAAGCTATCACATTTACCTTTCCCAAGAATAACTGCAATATTAAGATAAATGGATCACATGCGGAGATAAAAAGGAAGGCAGGAAATAGGAAAGACTAGAGAATGCTGTGTTAGCAGTGAAAGATCTGTTCTTGGGCAGAACACTATGAATGAAAAACATTTTGATGCAAGAATAATATCTGAAAAAACAGCGAGAATTCTCTGAAATTCTCATTTGCTTTTTAGCCTATTTTATTTCGTCCTAAGTATCATAGAAAGTGATATTGGACACATCAAATAGAAAAAACTAAAAAATTAAAATTAGTTCTAAAATTAGTAGTACTTGATTTCAAAACTAATTAAGTTACTTTACTAACGCGAAGACCTCAAGTTTCTATCTTTTTCTCCAGCACGATTACTACTTTGGTAATTGATAGAAATATTTTCCAATGATGTAGGCCTATTTGTTTATTAATACCTTAATACTGTTTATTTATTAAAAAAAACATTATACACTTACAAGCGCACGAGCATTACATAATCTTTTATAAGATATACTTTACAGTTATACAGAAAAATGTCCTTTTATTTTTAATTGTATAACTGTCATTATGATTTAAATGAAATGTGCTTTGAGTTGTTACTTATTCATTAGAATACTCATTATAATCTACTTCTTAAGACAAAATTATTTACGAAACGTTTTAAGTTCAAAGGCCTCTATGTTTTCTCGGAAGTAATCCAAACGCAGTATTGCAGATACTATCAGAAGTTTTTTTGTTTCGAAATGTGCAATATTGCAGTTATTTTGTTTATTAAATTATTCGTTTGCACTATCAATGGATATTCAAAATCGATGGAACACGTCCTGAAAACTGATCAGATGATAAGGACAGCTAAACGCTAGTAATGATTCAATGTTATCATTTTCATTTCTTTAAGTTTTACAGAAGTTTAGTTTATAATAGGGTTAGTCACTATTGTTTATACTATTTTTTTGTTCCAAAACTTTTTTAATAAACTTAGAGGTCTTTAGAAAGAAGATCACAAATCGAAATAAGCATGCATCACAGTCATTCTGTCAATCAAATATTCCACATGATTTGCCTGGAATCAAATCTATTTTCCCTTTGTTGAAGGCTGCTGTCTAGTGACAAGTACGACTGGGTCACTTTCATATAATTCAGATGTTACTTTTTCTACTATGAACATTAGATTAAAATATGTTGAAATAAAAAAACAATATTTGCACCTAGTGTTCAATTGTAAGGCATTACAAAAACCATGTAGTTATTGTCAACATGCTAATACACTTTTAAATATAGCATAGCCTATTTCCATACTGCACATACGTAGTGGGAACATTTTACAACAAAGTTGTAAGTTTGCCCATCCTGCAAACAAACCACACTTATTAGCTGATTTTCCTCAAGCACGTGTCTTTTCCTAGCTTTTAAGTACCTGACACAAGTTTCTAACTTGTTATTGCTCTGGTAGAAGCCATAAAGAAACTACAAAAAAAAACGTGAATAAAATCCTGTGAATCGATTGCCTGCGACAAGTAAACAACGAGACAAGTGGCAAGTCGAAATTAAAATTACTCGTTACATATATCCTTCTTGTAGATCTTCGGGTCGCGCCCTAATTCTTTGTTTCATTCGGAAAACGGAAGCAAAAGTGATATAGGCTAGATACAAAATATTCATGAATACGACCAGAAAAACAGCGTAATGAATTCAATTTGGATTACTATGTTGTGTGAACACTGATTTGGAATTAGATTTCTCTTAAATGGTTTATTAGACAAAAACTGGCAGTCTAACAATCGTCATTTTCGCTCATCACAGTAAGAAAAAATGGGAGTTAAAAATACATACCGCATTTTTTCCTAGTCTTCTCATGAAAAGTCACTTTGTAATTACTGGAGAATCTGTTAACAATATTACAAAGAACGGCAGTTGATCAAAACTGTCTGAAATATTTATACTCAGTGAACTTAAGACTTACGACATGACAATGAGTTTTAACAGGCATGACATCCAGAGTCTGAAATTGAGAGTTACATACAGAAGCTGATATCAACAACAATCTTTGTTGGTTTACTCTCAATTTCACGCAGCATTTACAAGGCATGAAATTTTCAGCCAACAACGACATTAATTAAGACACTTTGTGATGGACCTGAAAACGGAAGTCAACAATGTACAACTAAAATTTACCTATAATGCAATGGATATCTTAACATTTTCATTTCGTAGGACGTATACGACAAACAAATTTTTGCACGTGGAGCATAATAATGTAATATGTAATAAAGTCTAACGACTGTCATCGAATGTCTCCATAGTAAATATTTAAAATACCTTGCAGCAAATGTATTTATATTAACTGTTTTCAGTTATAACTCTTTCATGTAAGAGTGGACCTAAAAAAATTATTACTGTCCAATGTTAAATCATGTGTAATGATATGTGGATGGAAAAGAATAATTTCAGTATCTCCCGAATTAATATTTAATATCGCCACTGATACTGCGAAAACAATTTGACAATAACGCATATCCCTCGAATTGCTTACAGAAACGCGGGATTAAACAGAACACAAACATCAACAACTTTGCGTAGCCGACTTTTGTCACAAACATACGTGTATAAAAAGAAACTAATTCTATAAATTAACATTTAATATTTACCTTAGACCAGTGCACTATTATCCAAAAAATATTCCAGTGTTCAAAGTATCCTCAGGCGAAAACCACGTACGAAAATCAGACACCAGTTAAAAATCACTTGTCAAGTTGTAAAATGTTTGTTCCCGACAAACACCTGCCACTTCATTGATGAGTAACACTTTTAATCCACACACTTCAACACTGTCACTATCCCGGGTTAGTCTAATCTCAGCCCTCTGTATCACTGCTGGTGTAATAATGACATGTAATCACCATAGCGGGCGACAAGACAAGAGGTGTGCGAATCTGCCGTTAAACGGCGACGGGGGTGAAAAAAAAGAAAAAGAACGAGAAACAGCACAACACACACACTCACACACACACACACTGGCAGCACTCGCAAATACCGAGCGAGCGGTGCGAATGTGCGAACTGTTGTGATAACACACAAACAGCTGAGACTGGCACAAAGTTACCGCCGATAGTTCACAGATCCGCCGCTAACCTACGGCACCTTGCGAGCGAGCGGCGCTAGTATAGTTATCTCCTCTTCGTACTCCGGTCCCCCTCCACCTACATCACGACTTTTTATTCCCATCCCCACTCCATCTCTCTCCTCATCCCGCCTTTTGACGGATATCCGTCTCCCCTCTCGCCCCTCCGTGCCCCGCACGGTCGTGGCAAGCAGGAAGCTACGCTCCTACATAATAGCAACCGTACAGTCCTTGACAAAACTAATTAACCCCGCTGTTGTCGATATTGCGATCAATACATCGCGGAACAACCATCGATTCTGATTTAGTGTTGCAAATTATGCCTACACGTGTGTTAGAGGGGGCGTAACCAGAAGTTTAACTTTTTCATTGTATGAAAAAATTGAAATAGCAGAAAACATTGATGTGACTTGTGCAACATCGATATTCAGAAAGTGTGTCTAGATGAGACGCCTGTCTTCCTTGTTCTGAATTATTTCACGTATTTTGTTGGTACTCAATAATTTCCTTCAAATTTTTACGGGAATGTAAATGAAATGTCAGAGTATTTACTGGAACAATGTTTATCTACCGAGTGTTTCCATACCACTAGCGGGATAAACATCTTTGGGAGTCTTTTAAACTGACACCAGAACACAGAGTTGGACTCCCGCGACACGTTGATCAGCACGTCTCTGGCCCTCTATTAAGAGTTAGTTCTTCTTACAATCCTTGCATAACAGAATACAAAATTGTTATTTTCTAGGAATTGACATGAAAATTGTTTAAATATTTTTCTAATTTACGAAATCGGTACTTAGGCTATGTAAAAACGTTTACTCCTCAGTGCAGATGCGCTGGGCTAATACGTAGCTGTCGCATTACACCAATTCTTTGTACCTTTAGAAGAGCCTAGACTTTCTTCTGTCAACATGGAGGCGGGCTGTTGCGTATAAAATAATTCTCTAGCGCTTTTGCAATTTTCAGATAAAGCGAATATGCAAAAAAAAAAAAAAAAAAAAAAAAAAAAAAAAGGCAATCTTAATAAGTCAAAGCAGTTTACTAAAGCATCACTCCGTGTAGCATTGTTCACTCGCCTGCTGAGCACTTCGATCCTGTCGGTCCAGTTATTACTTGATAAGCTGATGATTTCTTATCGGAACGGACCGAAATTCGATTTCGGGTCGTTTCTGTAAAAATTTTGGTGAGCATATTGATGTAAGGCATACCGTAATTGTCACTGCCATCCAGTGGCGCACCCAGAAATATGGTTTGGGTGGGCTATTTATGATCAGTGTCAGAGTAGCATTAGCTGTATCCTCAATGACACGTGGGTGGTATGAGAAGTACAGACTGCGTCACTGAGATATGCAGTGTTGCCAATTCAGCGGTTTTTCCGCTAAATCTAGCTTTTTTGGATAACCGTCTCGCGGAAAAAATTATATTATCCCCTCTTAGCGGGAATACTAGCGGATTTTAATCTTTAAACTTTCTGAAATGAAATTCATATTAGCATTATAAGCGGCTTTCATAATTACATTTAATTCGTTCAGTGTGTGTTTTGTGTAATAATGGATGTGTTAATGTAGTGATAAAGCCATATGTATGTTACCGTTAAAACCCGAAATCCATCAAAACCAGTTTTAACTAGTAAAAACTAGTTTAAACAAATAATAGATAGATAGAAAGCGAGTTTAGTTTGTTTAGGTTTTTGTTTGGTAAAAGCCTAGAAAAAAAAACCTAAACAAAACAAACCAAACCTAACCTGTCATTGATTCTTCATCTTACGAAAATTCACTTTCTATCTATCTACATTTTAAAACTAATTTTTACTAGTTGAAACTAGTTTTGTCGGACTTCGGGTTTTAACGGTAACATACACAGTTTAATAAGAATTGAAATATGTTGTGGCTGTGATAAAAGTGTTCAAAATTGCTTTATAGTGCCACATTGGGAATGATAAAAGTGCAGTGTCGTTACTTTGGCGGGTGGATGCTCTATCTTGACTATTATTATTATTATTATTATTATTATTATTATTATTATTATTATTGAATAATAATAAGTACATTGTTATTGAATAATAATAATAAGTACACATTAAAATCTAGAGATATTTGCTATAATATCACGGATTTTCGAAAGCCATCTAGCGGGATTATATGAACAACTGTTGGCAACACTGAAGATATGTTTGGCTAGTGGGAATGGTTAGAGCTACCAGACTCGCCACGAATAAAAGTTACAGAACTTCGAACATTATCGAAAGTTCAAGCTTTTTTTAAAAAAAAAAAAAAGACAGGTCTGTTTATGTTTTAATTTACTTGGTTATTTAACGACGCTATATCAACTACTGGGTTATTAAGCGTCGATGGAATCGATGATAGTGAGATGGTATTTGACGAGAAGAGGCGGAGTATTCGCATAGATTACCTGACAATCGGCTTACAGTTGGAGAAAATCTCAGAGAAAACTCAATCAGGTAGGGGAGACCTGTCTATAGTGGTCCCCCGGGGTAAAGTGGTACCCTCTACTTATCTCTCCAGTTGGAGCTGCCATCTCCGTTTAGAGTTCCGTAGTACTTCCTTCTCTATCCAGCCATTACGTACGTGTCTGCTGAAGTGTTTGGACGTGTTAAATGATAAGATACAGAGAAAATTCCATTTTTTGAAGATCTGATGTAAGGTAAGCTTCCTGTTTCATAGCACTGTACGTTCTGTCATTAGGAGAGTTACTATATAAAGTTATTGCTCAAGTAAGACCCAGTTCTATACTACATATTTCAATGTTTATCAAAACTATACAAGATGGTATCCGTCCGTAGCCATGACTTTGTTTAAAATAGAGCGGTCGGGGTAACGTGGTCCCCATTTTTTCTAGGGGACCATTTTGCCCCAGAAATTGTCAAATTCGTGACTATTTCTTTGTTGTTGCAGAATACAGATAAAATGTCTAGAAATCGACCCCGCAAAACTTCCCAATAGAGCTGGAGTCCAACAAAAATGCGCGAGGCTATCAGGTGTGTTAGGAAGGGTGAAATGGGCTGCAAAAAAGCCAGCAAATTATTCGGAATTCCAAGAATGACTCTTAAGAGAAGAGTAATGAACTCGAACCAAGACACAGTTTTAGGTCAGTAAACTTTTGGAGAGGCTTAACTACGAGCAGCAACACCTACAAATGCAATAAATGGCTTCAAAAAATGTGGATTATATCCTCTTGATCAAGATGTTTTTGATGATACGGATTTCGCTCCATCGTTGCCTACTGACAGGCCTCTCAATCATGTAGAATCTTCTAACGATTCAGAAACCTTGCCTGTTGACCCAGTTCCATCCACATCCTCAGATACACCTAATGACGGTTCCATTATCATTCTTCCTGCAGCAATTTCTTCCCAGCCTAGTTCATCCTTCACAGTAAATCTGGAAGATATCAGTTCTCCACCCAAATCCACTATTGCCCGTTCCCAAAAGATAAAAACAGATTCAGCTGAAATCCTGACCAGTAGTCCGTATAAAAATCAATTGGGTGAAGAGAGAGAGGACAAAGGAGCCAAAGATAAAACTAAGAACAACAAACAGTCCACAATAAAGGGAGTGCGGAGAAATACTATGAAAAATAATCACACTGAAACTAAGAAACAGCAACAGAAAACGACGAAGGTCGCTCTTCGTGAAGAAACAAGCAGCGAGGAAGGAAGTGATAATGATGATGCGGAGTGCATTTTCTGTAAGGACACATAGGCTATCTCAGGTCAACCGGAGGTGAAGGATGGATACGTTGTTCATCATGCTTAGAATGGGCTCACGAGGAATGTGCTGTGTTTGAAGATGATGGCAGCGAAGATTTCAAATGTGGTTTCTGTGTAAATAAACTTAAAAAATAAAAAAAAATATATTATCTCGCACAAAGACTAGCTTGTGTTTAGAAATGTTTACAATAATTTCTTTATTATCCTAATTCTACTTTCAATGCTATGTTATTTTTTTTAAACTAACACAGGTTTTGTGTATGAATGTTGACAGCGTTCCTTTTTCCATTGCGCTATGTTCTACTTTCACTACTATATTTTGTTTTTGTCTTTTTGCAATGTGAATTAATTCGATATATTCGATAACAACGCTTAATATAGGCCTACATTTTGTGTCGAAAAAATTCATAATATAACTGTCATCATTCATTTAGAAGTATCTTTATTTTTGGGGGACCACATTACCCAGGGACTGGGGTAAAGTGGTCAATGTGCAGACAAACAAAAAATTCTTGATTGCATAAAAAATTGAATTAGTAAACAATTCGTAATGATTGTATTAAAAAGGGGCAGGAAACGTCTTTTTACTAGCAAAGATTGTGAGAGGAAAACAAAGCTAATTTACGTTCTGTAGCTTATTTTCTCTTAAGGTGACCACTTTGCCCCAGTCTCCCCTAATTAGCCCGAGCGGAAACCGAACTCGCGCCCGAGCACAAGTTCGGATCAGCAGGCAAACGCGCTACCACCTGAGCGACGCCGGTGGCTAGGCCTGTTTAAAAATAAATGTTTCAAAGATCACACACTTTCCACAAAAATACAGGCAATCAAGGCATTGAAAAGCTTTCTTCTTTCTACCTTCTTTCCTCCTTTTTTATTTGGAGGGGGGGCTTCAGCTCCCTTAGCCCCCTGTGGGTGCACTACTGATGTCTTCATTCTGAGCGTTGTCGGCGTCTCTGCATAGAGTCTGTATATAAAGGGGGATGCTGTAATAAAGACAGCAATTGAAGGGCTCTCTGCGAAAAAGAGGTGGTTCTACTTTTGGTCAAATTAATGTTTTGCTTGTTTCATACTTTGAAAAATATGCCCGATCTTTTAGTGCAAGAACGGTGTGATTCCGAGCATTTGATAGTAAGTTTCAGTGGAATTCGAGCTGAGATCCCAATCGTTTCGTTGCAAAAAGGAGTCAGCTTCTGCAGCTATATACAGAGTGGACCGAAAGTAATGTCATTAATTTCAGGGAATTATTCTTTGAGATATTTCAAACATAAAAGTTTAATACAATTTTACTCCTTTGTGCTTCCTTTGCGAGATGAAAATTGTTTTATATGAAACATTACATAGCATGTTTTGGGAAAGTTATTGATTTAATTCCCCAATATGCTCAGTCATTTTAAGAGAGCAGTGTATTATGGTAATAATTATTGAAAGAATTTTAGTTTTGTCCTTCAAATGTGCAGAAATTTCATCCAAACAAATCTAACTTTTCTTTCTGCAAATAAATTTTAAAATATTACATTTGTTCGGATCAAATTTCTGGACAATTAATACACTGCTCTATTAAATTTACTGAGCATATCGGGAATTAAATCAATGGCGTCCCCAAAAACACACTATGAAATGTTTAATTTAAAACAACTTTTTTTCTCTCAAAACATATTTATTATCTATATCTGTTATGTCTCGTGTTGTAGTTTCTGATATTCGCACAGTAAATGTGTGTTCAGTGCAAAATGTGAATAATTATATCTAATTTTATTGCAAAAAGGGGATAGCTTCATTATTTGTTCATATTTTACCCCCCTCCCCAAATTGCTGATTGTGATAAATGCGTGAGTGATAAAATGAAACTTCTAGGTACCTAGGATATACTCTGAAAAAGGAAAGAAGCTCAGTTAAAATTTTAATTCTTGTAATGTTTTTTGTTGTTTTCCACAACTTTGTAAAAATGGTCCTACCTCGTTTTTTATTGCTTTACTGGGAAAAAGTAATCTGAAAAAACCTACTTCATGAGCTTGTTCACCACGAATCTCATGGGATCTGCTGGCAGTGAGCTTTGTCTTGTCTCCTGCTATTAGGCTGTCGGCATCAATCAGGGGCGCCCAATGGCGAGATCTGCTTATAGATCGGACTATTCCTGGTGCTAGTCTGTTCGCAAGAGTGTTTAGTATATGCGAGATAATCACTTGCTAATCGAAAGACGTCCACATGTCGAGGCCCACTGGCAATATCCCTTCCAGGTCGATAAGTCTGATACTGTTAAGTCTAATAAACTCGATATCTAATTGTAAACAAGATTTAATGTACAAAATGTCTAATCGCAACAAATGTCTGATAATAGGTCTAAGTGACAAGAATGTCTAACATATAATGTGTAACTACTAAAATGTCGTCTATCGAAGTGCGCTAGAAAGAAGGTGCTGTTATGGCACGAAGTTCGTATTTCCTTGTTAATTAAGTGGATCATTTGTAATTTTATGATTTAGGCCTATAGATTACGGCCTACTTATTTCGAACAGTATGACCACTTATACAGGGACATAATTTTATTTCTACTTCAATTTTTATTGTACCTGAGTTTTTTTAAATGTTTTTCACTCCCATCCCTTCTACTAGTGAAGTTCAACCGTCCTCTACACAGAACCAAGGCTGCATAGGGGAGACCCGGGCAAAACGAATAACCCGGGCAAAGAGAATAATGCATATTTCTTAGAAACGCCAACAGGTAGCGCTTTCTGCTATGTTGGGGAAGAATCCCAACCACATTTTGCTGCTGGAACTGACTTGTCGTCATTCTAGCTAGTGAGAGAAGAAATCGGCCTGTGTTTGAAGAAAATTGACTGTTTTCTTAAAATATTTCAAGGTAAGAGAGACACATGTACAACACACAATACTGCAGAAACTTTTTGTTATGTGATAGTAATATATAGGCGATACGATTACTTCTAAATTGCCGTACTTACGAAGAAGATTATTGACGTGTATGTTTGTATAACCTTAAATGAAAAGCGAAATGGCGTCTGCGGGCAAAGTGAATAGGGCAAAGTGGATAACCTATCCGCTTTGCCCTGCCACCTTTATTTGACTATATAAGTGTTAGCTGTATTTTTGTATATATTTGGCATTGTAATAAAGCGTGTTAGATCATTTTACATAGTGGAGGCATTAAGTCACACTAATTAAACTATAAATCAGTAACACTGATCTTAATTTTTACTTAAAAATGTCGTAATGTATTTTCAGATAGTTTAATTTTTCAAGAGGAAGACAGAACAAGCCAAATGGTCTGAAGAAGCCATGAAGAAAGCACTTGAAGAAATAAAATCTTCCAATCATTGGTTCTGCTATCTGGCCATACAACCATAATGTGTTTGTTGATGAAGATTTTGCTCCAGATCAACTTACAGATCGTCCACTTGAGACAGAAATCAGCGAAACACAGCTGACTCAGATTTAACCAATTCTGCGGTGCCAGTTTCTTCAGTGGCCGAAGAGACAGTTAATGCTCACTCAGAATCAATCACCTCTGTGACGTAGTATTAGTATTTTTAGTATTTATTTATTTTAACCTGGTAGAGATAAGGCCGTCAGGCCTTCTCTGCCCCTCTACCAGGAGATTCCAACTACAATATCAACAATAAAATTACAATTAGTATTAAATTTACAATTACAATTACAAATAATATTACAGTTAGTATTAAATTTACAATTACAATAAAATCAAAGTACGAAAAGATTACCTGAATAATTAAAGCTAGATAATTTATCATAGAGAAACAAAGAATATTTTATATTTACTGAATTACAAATTAAATCTAGAATAACAAAATTGTATAGTGATGAAATTACTGAATATTGAAATATTTTGTTATATTAAAGAAACTATTTACAAGTAATCAATTACTGACCAAGTGCCTAGTAAGTTTTCGTTTGAATTCAATTTTATTTCGACAATCCCTGATGCTAGCAGGTAGCGAATTCCAGAGTCTTGGCAGGGCTATTGTGAAAGAAGATGAGTATGAGGAGGTGCGATGGGATGGTATTGTTAGTATTGTTTCATGACGAGAGCGTGTGTTCAGATTATGGTGGGAAGAAAGGTAAGTGAAGCGAGACGACAGGTACGAAGGAATAGAAGAGTTCAAGATTTCGAAGAGAAAGAGAAGTGAATGTAAATTTCTTTTCTTATCTAGTTTAAGCCAACCTATTGCTTCCAGGGATGGAGTAATATGATCATATTTACGAACATTGCTTACAAAACGTACACACAAATTATGAGCACGTTGAAGTTTCATTTTGTTGTCGCTGGAGAGGTCAGTCAGTAAAATGTCCGCATAGTCGAAATAGGGAAATGCAAGTGTCTGCACAAGGGACTTTTTTAAGCAAGAGGGGAGATGAACATTTATCCTTTTTAGCACATGGATAATAGAATATACTTTTCTGCAGGTTTCTGTGATTTGCATGTCCCAGTTGAGATTATTATCCATGTGAATGCCAAGATTTTTTACTGAAGAACTGTAAGGGATATGCACTGTACTTACTTTAACAGGGGAAATGTTGAGATGTTTTACAGCGTCGGTTTGCCGTTTGTGTCCTAACAGTTGATAACTGTCGTTATCTTCAGAGATTGAAGGAATATTCAATACATCAATTACACTCAGATTTTCAGTTCCGGTTACACCAAAACCCTCAACATCGTCTGCAAGAGAATCCAAGTCAGTTCTTTTAATTTAGATCAGTGCCAAAAGTGGATGCTCGAAAGATACGAGATAAACGAAGAAAATGTCAGCGCTCTGAAGTTCTTACATCTATACCGATTAAAAACGTTGAAAGAGAAGTAACTTATGGGCAGGAGCAAAAGCAGAAGAAATCCAAGTCTTCAGTGCTAGAGGAACGTCGACTTGTTCAAATTTGTATTTTGTACTAATCTAACGTGCTGTAATGGGCTGTAAATAACATTTCCTATCGTCTAATATAACTCATTAACATCGTGTTTATGTGTTGATTTAATTTTATTATCAGTGAATAAAAATTAAATAGAAATGTGAAAATGTCATAGGGATATTCACTTTCCCCGGGTTAATTATTCGCTTTGCCCGTGTACCCGGGCAAAGCGAATAATTAACTATATTTTCTTTCTCAAAGCATATCACTGTCCGTGAGTACGAGAAACGAATTGCTATTTTTTTATATTATATATGTGGATAACATGTGTCACAACCAATGTCATGAAGATTTTATTTCGGGAGCACCAAAATATGGCCTGTGGCATTGTTTGTTCTTAGCTTATCCGCTTTGCCCGGGCTTCCCCTAGACAGTATAATATACACTGCATAATGAATACGTCCGCACGAATAGCTCAGTTCGTGAGTAACAACACTTATTTTAATACTGCACTATATTTTGATTAAAGAAAAACCTAGTGAAAATTATCAAACTCAAAATCGTGATATTTCCTAGTTTACATAAATGGATGAACTACTTTTCTTCCCTCCTATACCTAGTAAAGTGATTTGTTTGTATTTTACGCCAGTATCAAATACCGGTCGTGGAAGGGTGTAGGAAACAGTGTTTCCGATTCTCAACTGTTAATCCAAAGGTATAGCCGATTAATATTAGAAATTTTAGTAAAAATAAAATGATGTCCCGGCACAATAACCTCGAAAAAGCCAATATATATCCTATAGTTCACAACTGTGACCTCATTTTAGGCTTGAAGCAAGAATGGTAACACAATTTACCGGAGGTGTTCTCTCCACGATGTTTGTAACATATGTGTGATGAATTGTAATTTTGGAAAAAAACTGATGTGTATTAAAGTCCGGGTCCCCACATTTCAGAGATGGCAGGCGGACGTAGAAGTGAGAAAAACTCTTCAGGCTATAAAAGAAAATGCTATTAATTCACATATGAGGCACCAGAGGCAAACGTTCAAAAATAGGCCTAAAAACATAGAATATAACTGGGAATGTAAGTCAAGAAAGTGAGACAGTTGCCAGATACATGGAGATAATGTAGGTTATGTGAAAGGAACACCGCAAAGGGTTAACGACAAGTTGCTCCACCATGTTACCACCTGACGTCTGGAATGTGTTCTATCTTGTTGTAAGTAGATTACAACGTACTGTCGAGGACTGGCATTGTGAGTCGCAGAGGATAGGCCCTATTGGTGACTCACCATGTTTCGACATTGAAGTGTCTTGAATATACAGTAGTGTAAGAAAAGAACAGAGGGATAAAGAAGATCTAATGGCAGGGCGTCAAAGAGTGTGCAATCTTGTTGAAGAACATACCAAATAAATCAATGACAGTTAGAGGCAATGCTTTCAAATTGTCAAAATATAAGGAGCGTGATGAAAATAACGTGTAGCTATAGGTTAAAACTGCTGGCACAGAGTGATGAATATAATGAAGACGTTCTGTTGTGACATCATTAAGGTACACTAATAATGCATTTAATACACGTTTAGGCATTAGACATTTCATAACTTTAGATATTACTGTAGACCTATGTAATGTGTATATACTAGAATAGATCTTATAGGCTAATATGAATTATTTATTTTATTTTATTTTATGTCAAAATTAATTGATTGTTTTTGTATATGTTGTTGATTAAATTTTTTCAATTATAGTTTATTTTTACTGTATGGTAGACCAACTTTACTTAGCCGAAATTTCATAGACATACGGTGGTAACTAGACATCGGAAGTTAAGGCACTAAAATGGCATTTTAGGCACCTAAAAAGGCTTTAAAAACAACAAAAATAGGGCAATAAAAGGCATTGAAATTATATTGAATCACTCATAAGTCATAAAGTAAACGTCCATAACACCATAAGTAACTTAACAAAGTGCACTGGAAAACTAATTTCTCTGTTCTATGGACTTGTTTCACTTGTACTTATGAATTCACAAATTCACGTCTATAATTTGAGTTACAATAAGCAACAAGCAACTTTTTTAGATTAACACACAAACTTCTGTCACGTTTATTGAACAAAATCTCTTTATAGATGCTGAAAAGGATCTCTCAACGTTTACTGATGTGACTGGAGCATTCTTAAAAGTGCCATCCTGGTTCCATTAGTAGTTGAGTGAGTAGTCATATAAAGAAAAAGGCAAAAAAGTACATATAAAAGCAAAGAAAAGGGAAAAAAGTACGTATTAAAGCAAAAAAAAAAAAAAAAGATGTTAACGGCAAAAAATGCAAAAAAGAAAGAGGACAAATCGAACTTCATCAGATTGCTTCATTCCTCATGATTCGTACACATTTACTAAAAGTCTTTAAATATGAACATTCAAATAAAATAGGCATTTTCCTAAACATTCGATGTCTAGTGATGACACATTACTCGTATTAATCATTAGTCATTGTTCACAGTTAGAATCTTTAGTCAACTTAATATTGTAGACCCAATAATAATAATAATAATAATAATAATAATAATAATAATAATAATAATAATAATAATAATAATAATATAATCATCTGTATATACGTATTTCATGCATTATCGTAATGTAACTAACCATACAGTAGAACCTCGATTATCCGTCGTACTGAAGGGTAGGAGGGGAACGTTTAATCGAAAAGAAACGGATAATCCGTTTTGCCTCATATTTATATTCTTTTAAATAAGTCTGTCACATTTTTCTCAACTTTATTATCAGCAATATTTTTCCTAATATCCATTAATTCTCTGAAGTAAAACAATGTCCGGGAATAAAGTGCTATCTTCTTGCTTCGAAAATCTCATGAGGATCTCATCTGATTCAAATGCAGTTTGTAATGGAACACGCAATTCAAAGACTATCTCTTCTTTTCCTCCACTATTCTCACTGTCACACTTGTAGCTTCACACGCAAGTTCAGCAATAATGTCATTACTTTTTATTTCATGCTCAGGATGCGCCAAGTATTAATCCAGATACTGATTTATGTTTTCTTCATCCACTCAAAGAAGTGATCATCTTGCGCCACCAGCTTTTAATGTCTTCCATTAATATGGAGTATACTTCTATTATCATCATTCTCTTCAAACTTTTGAAATTCGTCTGAAAGTTCCTTATTGTTAAGGTTATAAGTCCTTGTATTGGAATATGAGCTTGTTACGAAATCCCAATATAAGCCTCGGAATGGTACTGATTCTTTGGCACGAAAATCAAATACCTTGGAGCAACAGCAACAAATATAAATGACACTCGGGAGGAAATTAAACGCGGAATAAATATGGGAAATGCCTGTTATTATTCGGTTAAGAAGTTTTTGTCATTCATTCTGCTCTCAAAAAAGCTGAAAGTTAGAATTTATAAAACAATTATATTACCTGTTATTTTGTGCGGTGGTAAAACTTAGACTCTCACTTTGAGAGAGGATCAGAGGTTAAGAGTGTTTGAGAATAAGGTCCGTAGGAAAATTTATACAAACTGCTGAGCCATTTATACCCGAACCCACACTTTCTGAAGTCGAAATTGCGATAGAAAATCTGAAAAAGTACAAGTCTCCAGGTATCGATCAAATTCCAGCAGAATTAATACAAGAGGGTGGAAGTGCATTATATAGCGAAATTTATAAACTTGTACTTCCTATTTGGGAAAAGGAAATTGTACCAGAACAATGGAAGGAGTCCATAATTGTACCTATTTTTAAAAAGGGGGACAAGACTAACTGTAGTAACTTTCGAGGAATATCACTTTTGTTGACGGCGTAAATTTTTTAATTTTGTCCAATATTCTTTTGAGAAGATTAACTCCGTACGTAGATGAAATTATTGGGGATCATCAGTGCGGTTTTAGGAGTAATAGATCGACTATTGATCAGATTTTTTGTATTCGACAGATAATGGAGAAAAAATGGGAGTATAAGGGTACAGTACCCAGTTATTCATAGATTTCAAAAAGGCGTGTGACTCGGTTAAGAGGGAAGTATTATATGATATTCTTATTGAATTTTGTATTCCCAAGAAACTAGTTCGATTAATTAAAATGTGTCTCAGTGAAACATACAGCAGAGTCCGTATAGGTCAGTTTCTAACTGATCCTTTTCCAATACACTGCGGGCTAAAGCAGGGAGATGCACTATCACCTTTACTTTTTAACTTCGCTTTAGAATATGCCATTAGGAAAGTTCAGGATAACAGGCAGGGTTTGGAATTGAACGGGTTACATCAGCTTCTTGTCTATGCGGATGACGTGAATATGTTAGAAAACCCACAAACGATTAGGGAAAACACGGAAATTTTACTTGAAGCAAGTAAAGCGATCGGTTTGGAAGTAAATCCCGAAAAGTCAAAGTATATGGTTATGTCTCGTGACCAGAATATTGTACGAAATGGAAATATAAAAATTGGAGATTTATCCTTCGAAGGGGTGGAAAAATTCAAATATCTTGGAGCAACAGTAACAAATATAAATAAAACTCGAGAGGAAATTAAACGCAGAATAAATATGGGAAATGCGTGTTATTATTCGGTTGAGAAGCTTTTATCATCAAGTCTGCTGTCAAAAAATTTGAAAGTTAGAATTTATAAAACAGTTATATTACCGGTTGTTCTGTATGGTTGTGAAACGTGGACTCTCACTCTGAGAGAGGAACATAGGTTAAGGGTGTTTGACAATAAGGTGCTTAGGAAAATATTTGGGGCTAAGCGGGATGAAGTTACAGGAGAATGGAGAAAGTTACACAACGCAGAACTGCACGCATTAATACACCTGACATAATTAGGAACATTAAATCCAGACGTTTGAGATGGGCAGGGCATGTAACACGTTTGGGCGAATCCAGAAATGCATATAGAGTGTTAGTTGGGAGGCCGGAGGGAAAAAGACCTTTGGGGAGGCTGAGACGTAGATGGGAGGATAATATGAAAATGGATTTGAGGGAAGTGGGATATGATGATAGAGACTGGATTAATCTTGCACAGGATAGGGACCTATGGTGGGCTTATGTGAGGGCGGCAATGAACCTTCGGGTTCCTTAAAAGCCATTTGTAAGTAAGTAAATAAGTAAGGAAAATATATTAAGTTACAGGAAAATGGAGAAAGTTTCACAGTGCATAACTGCACGCATTGTATTCTTCACCTGACATAATTTAGGAACATTAAATCCAGACATTTGAGATGGGCAGGACATGTAGCACGTATGGGCGGATCCAAAAATGCATATAGGGTGTTAGTTGGATGCCCGGAGGGAAAATGACCTTTGAGGTGGCCCAGACGTAGATGGGACTATAATATAAAAATGAATTTGAGGGAGTTGGGATATGATGGTAGAGACTGAATTAATCTTGCTCAGGATAGGGACTGATGGCTGGCTTATGTGAGGGCAGCAATGAACCTGTGGGTTCTCTAAAAGCCATAAGTAAGTAAGTAAGCCTAAGTAAGTAAGGAAGTAACTGGAATATGAGGAATGACTGGAGGTGTAACTGCTGTGAATGGCAACGGAGTATCAAAGGAGGAGATACTTGAACATTCTTCGATTTTGAAGTGCTGCTGTACAGGTTTCTTGCTAGACCCTTCATGTTGAAAAATGCATATCAAATTTTGGCTGAAATTTCGTGATTATTTAGGCGGGAAAAAGCGGAAAGACTGTTGGATAATCCGATGATGGGTTAATCGAGAGACGAGTGATCGAAGTTCTACTGTAGATTCACCTTTATATGTTACACGTAAGAGTTGGACAAGCTCCTTATTCTAATTTTAAAGCAAGAATATTATGGAACGAATAATAATTAATGTACCTTTGTAACAGCTAATGAAAAAACTGTTTGACGTATAGAAAGGAACTCAATTGAATACCATTCGTATATTAGGAATCTTAAAAATATACATATGAATGAAATGTTGGATGGCGAGTGATTAAGTAATGCCGCAACCATTGAAACTATAACAAAATAATAATAATAATAATAATAATAATAATAATAATAATAATAATATTGTAATGCATGAGTTGTAAATAAAGTGATGGCAACACTGCCGGGAATGGGTAATGCTCATGCGTTACGAGACAAATGGTGATCGTAGTTGGGGATATTGTTGATGTATTGAATGATAAAACGGTTGCTGTGACAACAAATGTTGTTATTATGCGTGGTTAAATGTAGAGCAATATTTTTAACTGCTCTAAAGCATGTTTACTAAACTTGAGCAGTGATCGTGGATAAAAATCGAGGTAGCCCGTGGTAGAAATGCACATCAATATCATCAAGGGTTTTTAAGCTTTTGGCAACGATGCACTACCATATCGGATGGTTACAAGATGGGTCTCTGTATTTCGCATGGGTCAGAATGAGACGGCACCTGCGGCTCGCAATGGTCGCCTGTCCATTTGTGACCAATAAGTGGAGTTAGTGCGAGGTCTCCTTGCTATTGACCATCGCTGGACTGTACGAAAATTATCCATGTATCCATCACTAAAGCCTGTGGCACATCCTGAAGAAAACCTCCACATGAGAAAAATTGCAGCACGCTGGGTTCCTCATAACCTGACAGAAACACAGTGTGGTACAGAGACGCAATAGCTCAACTTCACCTACACAGATATCACAACGGAGGGACGTATTCCTGCTACATATTGTTGCCATTGACGAGACGTGGGCATGGGCATACGAGCCTGAACTAAAGTGTCAGTCTAATGAATGGCACTACAAAGGATCACCACGTCCAAAAAATTGCGATATGAACCTCTAGGGTGAAAGTCATGCTGATAGTGAAATACGATAGTGAAGGTGTTATCATTAGCCATGCCATGCCTCAAGACCAAAATGTCAATGCTGCGTACTGCCAACATTTTCTCGAACGCAACCTACGTCCAGCTATGCGGCGCAAATGTCCACATTTCCTGAGAGACAATTCATCTTTCATCTTGCATGATAATGCTCGTTGTCATGTCTCTGGAGCAGTGGCTGAATTGCTACAGAGGTGGGATTGGGAAGTATTGGAACATTCTTTGTATTCCACTGACATGAGTTCTTGTGACTACGAATTGTTTCCACGATTGAAAGAACCGCTTAGAAAGACAAGAGGTTTCCAGATATTGCAGTAGGGCACTCCATCATAGAGATCAACAGAAACAACCTCGCTAATAGCATTCAATGGTTACAACAGATTTGGCAAAAGATACAGGAAGACGCCGGTGATTATATTGAAGGGATGTAAATATATTTTCCATGTAAGTTCAATAATATGTTTCTACTGTCTATGTTGGCACTACTTTATTCACAACTCTCGTAATAATCAGATGCACATTATGCGAGGTATGTAGCCTACATAAACGAGAATTTAGCGGATTGAGGATCTTTCTATGAGATTAACATTATGCAAAAAACGAACATGTAAAAAAATCTTCTCTCTTTATCTCGTGGGAACAAAAGAAAAAAATGATACAAAGTAGCATCTTTAATTTCCTTTCATTATTTTCATTATTCTGATCCCTCAGAATTATCAACCAAGTTTTCAGAACAAACACACTAAATTGAAGGCCTATAAAGTTTTGGAAAGACCCACCCTCCGTTATAGTAGTGAAGCATGGACCAAACGAATCCAAGATGTAAGATGCATAACATGTGCTGAAATGAGATGTTTTAGAAGAACTGCTGGATACAGTCTTTTAGATTACAAATTAAATGAAACAATACTTAATGAACTTAAGATAAGCGCTATAGCTGAATATCTCCGTGACTATAGACAAAATTGGTTAAAACACTTCAGTAATATGCACGTTCAGGATACCAAAACGGATGCTGTTGTACTTCCCCAAAGAAAGAAGATCTGTGGGTCGACCATCTCGAAAATGGCGGAAGACCGTCACAGGCCACTAGACCTGTTACTTGACAGGCAGATGATGATGATGATGATGGTGGTGGTGGAGGTGGTGGTGGTTTTATTTTCAGTAACCAAATCTGTGAACTTTTTAGTATTAGATTCATGCAATTCGAAGCCTGGTAATTTAGGGTTTTACCCATCTTTGCTACACAATTATGGATGTGTCATGAGTTCTACAATGTCTATAAATAATTTTGTTAGAACCCTGTGATAATATGGGTAGAATAACCAGGAATGAACATTTCGTGATTAATACTACAATTCCACAATTCATCACCTTCCTGGAACGTGGTGCCTGCAAGACTGCCCTTATGCCAAAGCGCACTTCCGCCCGCGCTCGACAGGCACACGATTAGAGGTGAGTTACTGCACTCGATATCGACTACGTTTCCGCTTCCTCGGGTCTTCCCTGTGATAACTGCTTTCCTAACAAAACAACTAAATATTACGCAACGTTATTGTAGTTACGTGGACACCAAATTTAAAACCGCAGTAATCCTAACCTACTTGTTTCCGTTACCATTCATGTTTTTACTTATTTACTTATTGATTTATCAATGTGATGAACGATGTAACAATTAACGAATAAGTAAAGGAAAATGAAGAAATAAAGTTACAACTAAAAAAAAAAGGAAAAGTAAACAAATAAATAAAAAGAGGCACTAGGCTTACAAAATATGACCATTATTTAATTCCTCCATTTTAATTCATTAATTGTCGTAATTGTCTCATATTATACTATAAGTTACATATGCGAAAAGCGACAAAATGCGTTACGATGGATTTCTTGGAACAGCATTGCGAAATCTTATGTTGGATTTCAGAAATATATTACAGATAGACTATAAGATTTTGTCGTGCCTCAGGCCTAACTAAGCGCTGCAGTATATTTTCTATTTGGGCTACCATTTCCAAACATTTCAGGAAGTACCGGTATTTTAAAAAGGTTAACGTATTGCAACTACGACAACATGGAAGCAGAGATCACCATGCCCAGCACGAGAGGAATTCGCGTATGACTCGACCTAGGCGAGTGAAGACGCGGGCGTAATGTGAACTATGACGATGACGCTAAACGAACGCAGAAGTACAAGTGGCGCTCCGAACTTTAGAAATCACTTCAATGTTGGGAAGGTGCTGAGACTATCATATTCAGCTCGGCTTTCCCACAGCCGTATTTTTATAATTGCTGCCTCAGTCCGGTCAAAAATATTCACACCACTACCTTGAAAATTCATATTCAGTGTTCAAATACGCAAAAATATCTGCTAAGTAGGCTGCCATAGATAACCAAGAGAAGTTATTCAACTGATCACATGGAAATTTAGTATCATTGAGAAATAGTCGTACTTCTGGATAGAGGAGTGCATTGGTTATCCAGAGGAAAAATTTTGCAGCGTTTCTTTGCAAAATTGAGTGGGTTATACATTATGAGATGTAAATAATGACAGAGACTCTCTAAAAGTTGTACTAGGAACTCCCATGGGTCCGCGGACCACCAATTGGGAAACATTTATTTTCAACATTGAAAAGGATCTAGATAAAAATAAACTGGCTGCTTGGTTACGTGGTATGAGAAATGGGTAACCATGTTGTTTGCATCAAAGTCACAGTCTAATTTTCCAGCTAAAACTAGGCCTATCAGTGTTGCCTATACGGTGGTTTATCCACTAAATTTAGTGTTTTTTGGTCCTCTGTCAGCGGCTAAAATTCATTAAACGGTCGGCAGTGGGAAATCTAGTTTATTTTAATGTCAATGGAAATTTTTAGTGATTTTGCAATAATTCTCAAACACATCTGTAAGGCAGATTGTATATAAAACACCTACGACTCTTTCGACGATGGCCATTATCTTTTCAAAATACTTGTCTCGCAATATTAGATGTTTATCAATGTATCTGCAGTTAACCGCATAACAATCAATGGCTGCAGCTGAAAACAGAATACAGTCTTAATACAGTGAGAAATTAATTCGATGACGGCGCGTTTCTTTCGTTGTTCTCCAATGAAACAATCAAGCTAATGCTGAAAAGACTTTATGAATGTATGAAAATACTGAAAAATCTTGCTAGACTAAATTTCCATTATGTTCTACAACAAATCAAGGTTTTCTTAATTCAATGCAGCCCAAAATGTTACTGAAAACGTTTAAGTACAGTGGCGCGTGATAAAGGATAAAGGTAATGAAACAAAAAAATTACTGATTTTTGGGGCAAAGTTTTCCAGTACAAAGAGGCATCAAATACAAATCTGTTAAAAGAATTACCGAGTTCGCGACATCAATGTTATTCTTGGCAGTGAAATTCAGAAGTGGATTCAAAGTATTATTATCAGGGAAAGAAAGTTCATGCTCTAAAAACGTTAAGAATATGTGTGTATTTATGCTGTAAAAATAGATAAATATGCTACAAAATATGCATTATCAGTCTGAGATTATTTTAACAGAATACTAAGGTATAGGTAAAACTTACGTTTAGTCTAGGGATTTTTAAGTGCTTGCCTCATTGCTGAATGCTCCATTTATGCTGTTACAGTTCACAACTAAGCAGTGACGTATGTTTTCTGTTGTCATTCTTCGCCTGTTGTTTCTCAGCATAGCTTTTAGCGCGAAAAACTTCGTTTACGTCACAATAAGTAAGAGGGGCTTGCACAAAAGCTGTGAGCTGTTCTATAGAAAATTTTGTTGGTTTTTGGGGTGTTTTTCCTTCGAGAATATTTTGAATTTCTTGAAGTTGATAATAGCCAGGGTTTTTGGAAAGAATATTTGCTGTTTTCTCGTTCACTTTATCTCCTACATTTCCTGGAACTGATGTTAAACTGGATATTGTTCTATCGAAATCTGCTAAAGACTGCAGTAAAGGAATACCAATTGCTAATTTGAGAGGCTCCCTATGAGGGCGACATCGTTACGTTCAAAATTTATAAACATAAATTAGTCGTGTTTACGAGGTTGCACACTTTTAAAAATGAGAGAAAGACAAATAAATATACATAATATGCAGTTTCCCTGCATAAATGTTAAAATATGATGCTTTTATAAATAAAGGTAAAATATGCAATTTTCTGCACAATAAAAATAATACCATTGTATTCAGAAATGTGTTATTCATGTAGATAATCTTTCAGCATATTCACACAACGAAGAGAACAAATATGCAAATACATGAATTATCATTAAACCAGAATTAAAAATAGGATGGGAATTTCAGTCAATTTTGAAATTAGGACTGCACTAAAACGGAGTGCTGCATGTTGTTGTAATTGTTAATTCCCTCAACACAATCACGTTAAAAATTAGGACAGCGAAAGCCTACAAAGGACCAACTGAAGGTGCTTCAACTTCATCTTCTACACCTTTATCTGAAGCTGAAGAAAATATGTGGAATGACTAATTTTATAGCTTGGGTATTAAGTGTTTAATAATTATTTATACTATTATGTCTTATCTTATTTAACAATTAAGTGCAAATAAATTTATAGGAACAAAAATCTGGTGGGTTTTATGACATATTTGGTGAGTTTTCGTAAGCGTATAGAAGCTTTCGCAAATTGGAGGTGATAAGACTGAAAACTACATATTTGTCACATATTAGTGAAGTTACAGTGACTTTTGCATAATGCACAAGTGTTAAGCACTGGAGCGTAAGAGCACATAATTGTTCACCATTAACACCATTTACGAAAAGTAACCTGCAGGACACTTCCATGAACTGTTTATAAACACCAAACGGAGAAGATAGGCCTCTGTTGCCAGTGAAGGTGAGTCATCAACATTATTTACTCCAACATCGCATGAACCATGAAACTTATTCCAATCCCATTCCAAATGTTTTCTTATAGTCATAGAATCGATTAATTACCAATGCTATTTATTCCCAATGTAAGATTTCAAAACTTGTAAAACCTCAACACAGAACCCTGGATCATATCTACGCTCAGGGGCGGCCCAGCCTTATGTGCTACAGCACAATGATAATTTTTGCTCAAATAATGTATTTGTAATACCATAGTGTTTCATCTGCTATTTGAAAATTTCCCGTGGTTATGTTCATGACGTGTTATAGAGTGTTTAATCTTCTCTTTTCGTTCTTTGGTGCCTCAGGGGGTTCGTTGTGCTACACAGAACTCCACATGAGAATGTAGACAAATTATACACATGTGCGAAGCTAAAATCACTGCTCAGATTGGTCATTTTTACGCGGGAAAGTGCTAAAGTCAGCTTCAGTGTAAAGTGTAATGAAAGAATGCTTGTTTGTGGAAGAACTCGGAACTGTTTACAATGTATTTGGTAATTCAAGTGTCCGACTACTGCTGTCATCTACCTGTTTATTTGAGGTTCCTCCTGAATCGGCCTGCAAGCGACGGAAAATGGAATCTCAGAAAATTGACCGTATAATTCAGGAAGCTACTCATCGCCTCCAGTTTTTAAGCTACTTAGACGTAACAAAATTATTAAACAGCAAATTGTTTGACAATTTTTTGTTTAACAATTTTTCACATAATTTTCCTGAACGCGAACTTGAAGTTGCTGTTAAAAGCTATACTGTATTGAACAAAAGAGTGTTAAAGACACAACTTGGAGTTCTTTAAGGAAGACCCGACTTCCGAAATGTAGATGGAGCTGTTGAATTGTTACAATACATAGTCTCCAACAATTTACAGGATCCATTCTGTGAAGTAACGAAGTTGTTAAATATTTTGATTACAGCACCAATGACCACTGCTGAGCCAGAAAGATGTTTTTCTTGCTTGAAACGCATAAAAACGTTTTTAAGGAACACTATGTCCCAAGATCATCTCATTGCTCTTGCAATACTGTCAATAGAAGAGAGTATGATGTCCAAGATAGAGGGTTTAACACCAGGGTAATTGAAAAGTTCTGCAGTAGGAAGGAACGTCGTATGGACTTCATATTTAGTCACTAGGCGAGTCTCAAATTAAGATAAATACATATAAGTGTACACAGTAGGCCGATATAGACCACTCATTATTTTGACCACTAGCCGCTACTGTCTACGCTGTGATGCCAACGAGATGAAGTTGTTGGATGAGAGATACAAGTATCAAAGTCTTTCTCACAAAGCTGTATGCTGCGGGAGAGAGGAAATGAAGGGTAATAGCTAGACTTCGTTGAATTTCCACACGCAGCATGCAATCAGGTTGCCGATGTACGGTAGTATAGAGGAGGTGAGCGACCGCCCGGTCTCGTAGTATAAGCAGTTCATGTTAAGAGTTGTGACCGGTCCAAATAGATAGAGCAGCTACAGCTAATGTATACCTATGTAAGCACTTGTTTTTGCATTACTGTGGTTGGAATAGTCAAAGCTTAACATTTGTTCAGTGCAGATAAGAATTCAATCAAACATATTACAATGAGAGTGTTGCTATTCCAAATAATTGGGCCTGGAATACTCTTCCCCTCGCAGCCAGTCTTGACCCGTTGGGGAACGTGGTTGGATGCTATTAATTATTATGCAGAACATTACGACAAAATAATGGAGGTAATTGATGCATTGGATAGCACAGACAGCTCCGCTTTTGCAGCTATAACATAATTGCCTTCTGAACAGTTATTGGAAAATATTCTGTTCATTGATTCTAATTTTAAAATCGTGTCCAAAATCATCATCCTGTTAGAATCGTCTAAATTACAACTCTCATAAGCTCTTAATATAGTGGATAAAGTATCACAAACCGTTATCCAAAATAAAAATTCATTAATTTCAGAAAAAGTTAAATGTAAGTTGAGAAACATTATTGCTAAAAATTCTGCCTATTCACAACTTCGTATTATAAATGATGTACCATCAGATCACGACTAGACATCTGAAGTTGGTGTACTAAAAAGTAGTGATTTCCGTTCTTCAAATATGTACGTATTACATCGTGTGATGTTGAACGTACATTTTCCCAAAATAAAAACTATTTAAGTGACCATCGGAGGAGGTTACTTTGCAGTCGCTCAAAATGTACGTAACTCTTCACGGCAATGCACATATTCAAGGATGATGTGAGTATCTTACATTAAATTTTAAGAGTTAATATATATCACTGTAAAATAATTGTGTATTTACATGTTTAGACCTTTCCTTCTTCAATGATCATTCATTATATTTCTTGAATGCAGGGTACAGGTTTTATTGTAACCGCAGTATACTGCTCAGTGTTTACATCAGAGGCATACTCCATCCTTTGCACGTCCCCTTCTCATACAGTCTATACCGCGTGCGCAGTAAACCTTGCGATTCTCGTGGCAATTCCACGAAGTCTAGTAATAGCAAATTCTTTTATCCCCTGATCAAACCTGTGCTATGTATCACCTGGAGCCTTTACTTTTTGCCTTTTAAATAATGATACTGATTTTTCAGATAATCCGCTTAGCATTGTGCAGTACTCACTCTCCATCATTTCCCTCTTTTCAAGGCTGTCTATAATACTAATTAGCTTCGCAATTTTTTTGTCATTCGTCTCTTCTTCTGTTGCAATAATTTTATTTTACTCCTGTAACCTATGTTCTTTTTTGGAATGTTGATATTTTAACCTTCAGATTTTTACACGTACTTTCACTTTCATTTGAGATGCAGAAACTGTCATAACTGATGTTTCTTGTACTTTTAGAGGCGCTTCTGTAGGAGTTACCTCCATTGGTAGCCCTATTTCATGAAAATTAAACATCCTCTTCTCCTACAAAAGTAACAAATTCATATAAACATAATGTTGTGCTTATTTTCCATCATTAGATATTAAAAATTAGGACTATACTTTTCTTTTGGCTTTAGGTTTTCTAAAAAAAGCGGGAAAGATAGATGGAACAAACCTTCTCTTATTCGAACGCAGCATAGTGAAGTGCAATCTAATCATTCTCTTTAAAATAAGTTGGCCATAAAGTCCGTCGAGTTAGCTCTCTGGTAGCGTGTCTGCCTTCAGACTAGCCGGCCCGGGTTCGATTCCTACCTCGGGACAAGGAGAGATGCCGGTGCACAACTTCTAATCACTAGATTGTGCACCAATATGCCTGGGTTAAATCCCAAATTTCTCTGCAGTGCATATGAAGAGAAGGCATATGTCACTGTTGATAGTGATTCGTCCGTCGGATGGGGACGTTACGTCCGGCCCCCTTGGTGCTATTCGACAGGAGTAGGCTACTTGCCGGCACCGGGTTTTCCCTTCTCCCTTTCTCATCTTCATCAGAATCACTCATTCCAGACACTACACTTACACATACACTCACCTTAATACACGACATAACTCTCCACAGATACACATCATGTACATTGTGATCCGCCGAAGTGGTGTACAACTAGAAAATGGATCACAGTTCTGCCATCTATCCTCAGCATGAGGAACCCGAATCACGCAAGTGAAGTTGGTGATCATTGGATACACACATACACACACATAAACGGCTGGAAGGAGTTGGGACCCAATATTCTCTTCTCATGGCCCTTATCCATTGCTAACGTCTTTCAGGATTTTTTGGAAAGTTGTTAATAACAAAGAATGTTCACTTCGTAACCTACGAGTATTAACAGAGCATTCCATATTAGTCGCTTATCTATGAAAAGTTATTCCAGGAATTTTCTTCACTGTCTTATTCACAGAACCATATGCCACAAACGATGGCATTTTCAATAAAGTATTTTTTTTTTTTCTTAAATTACTCTGTAGTATAAGAAAGCCGCATGGACATATTTTTAACTTTCTGAGCTCATCAACACGGCGAACGCATGTTGTCATCGAGGACATTACACGAAAATGTAGGTCATTATAGGATAATGTAGGAAAATTGAACAACAAAATATACAATGCAACTAAAAATATCTATCATACAGGCATTTTATATTTTATTGTGTTGAAACACACAAAGAATTGTCTCATTTCTCTGAAGAACTGATCTTATGCAATACATCAGGCTTCTTTGAAATATAATCATGAAACTATTCACAACTGAAGTTTTAAAAATATTTCACTAAAACGATAATTTTAACCGAGTCAATCGATAATTATTTGTTTCTCCCGTCTCTCCACAGTAGAAAAACCTTCTCAACAATAGCGTTCTGTTTAGAAAGAGAATAAAAATACTTCACAACTTTCAGCACTTAAAAATAACAGCTTTCATACTTACTTGCACTGAAATACGTAACCCAATTTTAATTACAAGACAATTTTACAAAGAAGAACTACAGTATGTTGTTGCAAAAACTGATTCCAATTACACATTTGATCATTTACATCATCTATTACAATGTTTTTTTTTTCACTCAAAAATTGAATACACATTTGAACAACATCCGTGCATACTTATGTATTCATTTTCAGCAAACAAACACTTATAGTCTGACATCGCACTGCACTTATTTCGTCCGCAGCAAGGAATATTGAATAACTAAAATCTTTGACGATTGCCATGTTGCCAATGGTGAGTTTCGGATATTCCTTCTTTCCCGAGTCGTTAAACAATTTTAAAACTAATAAATTTTTGTTTCTCAAAATGTTAGCCGAGTTAGCTCTGTGATAGCGAGTCTGTCTCTAGACTAGCCGGCCCGGGTTCGATTCCCGCAGGGGTGAGAGATTTTAATCTAAAATTTCTACTTCGGGACTAGGAGTGATGGCAGTGCACAACTTCTAACCACTAAATTGTACACCAATATGCTTGGGTTAAATGCCAAATCTACGCAGTGCATATGAAGAGAAGACATTATGTCACTGTTGATAGCGATTCTTCCGTCGGAGGGGACGTTAAGCCTTGAGGCCCCTTTGTTGCTGTTCGACATGAGTAGGCTACGTGCCGGCACCGGGTTTTCCCTTCTCCCTTTCTCACTATCAACATCATCCTCACCCATTCCCTACACTACACTTACACGAACACTCACCCTAGTACACAACATAACTCTTCACGGATAGTCTGCACATCATGCATAACGTGGGTGTGCAACTTGAAAATGGGTCACAGTCCTGCCATCTATCCGCAGTATGCGCAACCAGAATCACGCAAGTGAAGTGGGTAGGCATTAGATACACACACACACACACACACACACACACACACACACACGTTTCTCAAAATGTAGGACATTTGATATTTTTAAGAAATTCCCGCCGGACGCCGGACAGAAGGCTAAAATGTAGGACATGTCCGGGATTTTCCATACGTCTGGTAATCCTATATACTGTATATATGTATATATAAACCCTATATATGTATTTATATATTGCACTTATTTACATTATTCACAAGGCCGTAATATCGACTCATTATATAATTCGGATACAAATTTACGGAAAATCCGGACTCGAACTGCTTTGTAAAGAATAGCGACACGAAACAATTTATCGACAGAAATCGAGCCTACGTAACCTACTGGAACCACTATTACGTGAACAAAATTCTCCATAGTTGCATAACAAGATATACTTCAAAACAAGCCAGACATTTGAAGGTGACAGATAAAAGTCCGTGCAGTGCATAATGACTTGAGAAAGTATGTGCAATTTGTGCTGAACGTTTATTTTAAGTAGTATGTTGGCTTCTAAGTGAAGTATAATCTGAAGGTAAAGACGACGGTCAATTACATAATGAATGACTACTGTCAGGACTTGAACTCTGTGTCATGTAGTGACGGGATAAGGTGTTTGCTATTAAGGCACGAAGAGTAAACACGGCCTGTTAGTCATGTGAACACAGACCGTTGATTAAAGTAAAAAGGGAAACACATTTGGATAAATAATCAGCAACATGTATAGAGAAAAAATGAGTACTGGTACAATTTATACTGAGTGAGATATTTACTACGCATACAACTTGTTTACCTACAAGTAAATTAGAATTGCTGTTTGCCAGCTGCATACTGTAACAATACCTCGTGGAGTGTGAAAGAGTAGGCCTACATACAGTAGACTACTTATAATATAGAGTTCTCTTTCTCAAAGCATCGAACACGTTGAAGAAAATTCAATTGCTCACGAAGCCATAATGGTAAGCCCCATTCGATTCAAAATACATACTGTAGGCTATTATTTATTATAGAATTTTCCATCATTTTATCCCGTGAAATAGTAAGAACTTAAGCTTCCTAAATAATTTCTTAGATATACAAACCATTTTTTCAAGAGAGAGAGAACACTGGACTTATATCCTACGCAGACTTAAAGCAAAGTTGATATTTTCTCTCAGAATTATTTCCAATGCGAATATAAACTAACCTTCATAATTACACGTATAATAGGAAAAACGGAAATTAAAGTCTTATGTGTTAAGAATTCATATTTTAATACTCAATGCATGTGAATGATAAATTTCAGAGTATAAACCACAGAAAACTACTCTAGGATGACAGCGTAAGGCCGAACTACATTTATATTTAAATTAGAGTTATATAATAACATAAATTTAAATTGCATTTTAACAAGGAGGAGACAGTACGTTCATACAGCGTTCACGCCTTTGTTGTCATTACTGAACAACAAATAAAAAATTGTATCTGTTTTCAGTTCAAGCCACTGTCGCAACAGCCGCTCAAGCACTACAGCAGTAGTGTCAGAGTTATAAGCTCCAATACCGGTTGTGGAGCTAGATCGGAGCTTGAACTTGCTTATGTCTGTGGAAACACCGGAGCACGCAACCAGTCTAGTGGAGCGCTCCACTCCGTTTAGTCCCTGTCTGACATCGCTGCGACTACAGCAATGACAACTATCGTATGCCTAAAATATTAACGATTTTCAGTGGTGCACTGTCACTGTTGATTAGTTCACAAATATTTCTATCACGCTCTTGTGCAGGTGAATCTGCAAATCATCTGTAGATTTATTTAGCAATGGATTTCATTTGTGTCGAGAGGATACTACAAACATGAAGAAGATACATGTCGAACGATAAGTTCGATACTTCCGTGTTATTATATTAGCAGTCATAGCGCTTGCTTTGTCCACACCTATCTTGCAAAGTTTTTCCAGACCTTACTTGCTCTTACTGTTATGTTTTTAAATCACTTACTATGCTTCATCCAGAAGTTTATATTTTAATTCTTCCAGGATTCGGTATAATTTCACATATTATTTGTCATGAAAGAGGTAAAAAGGAAGCTTTTGGAAATCTAGGAATAATTTTTGCTATATTAGCAATTGGTTGTAAAATTATATAATCAACCAACAAACCTAATTACTATTATACTTGCTTCTTACTTATTCTTAATCAGCATCAAGCTCACATAAATCCAAGAAAGTGAAAACGATTCCCTTTTCCTTTAAACTGAAAATATATCAAATCGTCATATCAAGAAGTTCTGTAACAGTGATGACGTCATTGCTTGATCCATTAACTTCGCACTGTAATTACTTCATCCAATATCGTCTCTTAACGCTTTCTCAAGATGTGAACCTCGAATATTTGTAATAATAGCTTGTAGTCCCGCGCCGTAGCGTCGTGATCTAAGGCGTCATGTCTCGACTTGCGTTACGAAATGCGCGCTGGTTAGAGTCCTCATGGGCGAAGAAGTTTTCTCGTGACATTTTGGTCATTGTGCCCATCCAGCATCGTGATGAATCTGGGAAGCTATGATAGCTAGCGAAATCTGAGGCAGAATGGGCAACCTCTCAGCACCACATCACGAATGCCATCCACGCCACTTGTCAGACTAAAGTATCGTCGCACAATAGGCCAAAACATGCGTATAACAATAATGTAAAGGCACGTCGCAGGTCCAGCCCAAGCAAAGTCAGATGGCATAGAGCGCTACAGTGCTTAGTTTACTTGGTAAACTTGCTCATAAATCGGGTGACTGCAAGTATCGGAAACATATTGCCGAGGATTTTCCATGGGGTTACCTGACATTCGCCTTACAGTTGGGAAAAATCTCGGAAAGAACTCAACCAAATATTCAGTCCAAGCGGGAATCGACCCACGCCCGAGCGCAGCTCCGAATGACAGGGAAACGAATTTTTTTATTCTCCCGTGGCGGCAAGAATGTTAAATACAGCACTGCTCATACACCACTCGTGTTACAAGAACAAAATACTCTCGGTATTTCAGATGCAAAATTTGATGGTAGGACAGTCTTACTAGTTGTTACCAGTTGAGAAGCAATTCTACTCAGGCTGAGGTAGTGACACAGACTCCGATCTTGACGACATGTAACAATGTCAGACTAGAACTGTACTGACCTCCCTCCCCTTTTCCAATACTGTGTTTCAAGAGCATTTTCGTATAAGCTATCGAACTACAAGCCTACCTGTTATATTATCAGTGTTGCCAACCAAGGAACAATAAATCCACTTATATCAGATTAAAATCTCCCTAAAATTTAGAGAAACCCCCTAAATTCTTTTATTTGTACTTGGAAGAATGCAACATAAAAATTAGCAAATTAATGTGATTATACATACACAATTTGAATAGAAAAAATATTCACACTCATGCACACTGGCATGCAATATACCTAATAGAATACACATAGTACAATCCTCTATGTCCTTGCACTGGAAGACGATTTCTTGAGAAGTTCATTTTTAATTGTTTGCGTTTGCATTAGTTACACAGTGTTCAGATAATTTGGCATTCATGTGAACAGGGAAGATATGTTCAAAAATATTCAAAGTTCTGGGAGACAAATCCATTGTTGACAGGTGAGTTAATATACTGTATCAACTTATGTTGCAGAATTAATATTTATACGTGGTAGTATAAAAAATAATTATTTAATTTCTAATGTGCAAGGATTTTTAATTATTAAAATAAAATATTTATTCCAACGGTACATATCCTTATGCTTTATAAATAAATTGATAGGTCTAAAAATAATAATATAAAACCATACATTATTTTAAATTAATCATTTAGGGTGCTATGCATAAACATTTCGCTAGCCTGCGCTACGAGCGTGCTAAACTAGCCCCGGCTATCGACTGATTACTTGTACAGGATTCATATCATATCATATCGCTAACACTGGTTTATGAATACGAAAAACGTTAGTTCGCTGGTCATCCACCGGAAGCCCGCGCTAAGAATGTCTATGAATATGGCCCTTAATTTCTTTTGATTTCTCATTATTCGTCCTGGGTTGCATTTTGCGAGTGTTGCCATAGTACACTGAAAGTCCTTAACAATGTCTCGTCCTTGCTGACTGCCGACTTTTACTCGAGCAAGTGGACAGTTTCAAACTAAAAATGTTATTCTTAGCTCACGTGACTGGTTGCGTATACAGTAATATTTAATATAAAATAAAAATGTAATTAAGGAAACATATATGTAGAATATAAAAGAAATGAAAATCAGTTGTATCAAAAACATAAATTTAGATTGGGAAAATTGTTTAATTGCATTTTACTGCAGACATTATTGTTGTGTAGGCCATGACTTAAGCAAGACAAAGAGGACATGTGCATCGCGACGATACGACGGGCGGGACAGAGCGTCATTATAATAGGAGTAATAAAGACAGCAAGTGAGAAAACATTCTTGCAAGATACGATAACAGGCGAAGAGAGGATTCATGATCATGATATTTATTGTTTAACATAGTAGTTTCACTATAATTAATTGTATAAATAAATCCTAATGACGTAGTTTAGGAAAACACCACAGAAACCCCTCTAAAATTTATCTCTCCCTTTAAAATACTTCTAAAATTTTCATCCCCCCAAACCTCCCCTTGCAAAAGTTTTTTTCTCTCACAAATTTGGAGGGAAAACCCCCCAAGTTGGCAACACTGCATATTTTTTATTTCATTCTATCGTTGACCAGATACTTACAAAGTATTGTCCCATTGTTAAGAATAGTTATGGATAAGTATTTATTTAACTTGATAATTACCGTTTTCCTGGCATCCAAATAACGATCGTTAACACTTCAGTTTCTAATGTATGCATTCTTTAAGAGAAAGAGGAAATCAGTTAGGCATTCCAACGTTGGGCTTTTCAGAAGGAGCGAGGGACAACAGAATACTTATTTAAAGTCCTCATTAAATTGTATTATGGAAGATTGATGTAATGATAATGGTAGTGTGTATTAGTGTCGTGCAATGTTCGAACATGAGAGGGGTATCAAGATACTACAAACTTCGCCCTACTCCATAGGCATCCCAATAGTACTTGGAAGTGAAGCATGTAAACTAAAATAACCGAGTCCATTGAAAACCGGTAAGAGGCCTTATGTTCGGTTCATGTTTGCCGAGTCTTTGTAGAACTGAAGCTACCTTTGCGTTTGTTCAATCTTTTCCCTTTCTTAGCCTACATAATATGTTCGGTGCCTTTCTTCTTAGTTCCTCTTCTCCCTGCGCCTTTACGCTTTAGCTGCATAAGAATATCAGGCACATGTCTTGCGAAGTTACGCATAGTAATGAGTATAGGTAATTTTTCTTGTTATGACTAAACAATAAACATTCATATAAATATACGAATAATAAATCAAACAAAATATGGCTATTTAAAAAACACATATGTTTAAAGTACCGACTAGTATATGTGCAAAGTTCAAACATGAGAGAGGAAACCAAAACACTGCAAACTTCATCTTATTCCATATGAAAAAACTAATCACAAGATATGCGCTCAAATTTTTAAGCGGTTTAAAATAGTGTCTTGCAATGTTCCAACATGAGAGAGGCAACCAAGACATTCCAAACTTCGTATTATTTTATATGAAAAACTAATCGCAAGGTCTATGATA
Organism: Periplaneta americana; assembly: GCF_040183065.1. NCBI lineage: Eukaryota > Metazoa > Arthropoda > Insecta > Blattodea > Blattidae > Periplaneta > Periplaneta americana. The sequence continues at coordinate 120,078,709 of NC_091121.1, read as the reverse complement.
AAACATGAAGGGGTGGGAGTGGAGGATAGCGAATATTTTTATAACAAAGTAGAACAAACAAGACAGGCCTTCTTCTACAGAACGAACATCGACGAATGTTAAACTTCATCATACTCGACTAATTTGAATCGAACATAGTGCCTGTAATACTTCCATCTTCCGTATAGTCACACAAATATTATTACCGAACAACTGTGATCTATTTGAATATTATGTGAAGAATGTAATTATAGCTATTTTCTTTCGATAATTTGTATAGTAACAAATGTCATGTATTTTAAAAACATAATGTGATGAATCTATATGTACGTATATTTCTGTCGAAGTTTAACCATACTTTTGTAATAAAAATTACATGTCCTTACATATAAATAAAACTTCACAAGATCTGTTTGAAGAGTTGGGAGAGGAGTATAGAAGAGGCCAGCAAACTTACAGGGCACAAATCATACAAGGGGCAAGATCGAGCAAGCGAGATAGATCCGCTTCTTCAAAGAGACTTCGATTCTTGTCACGCTCGACAAACGCGAACCGAACATAGAGCATGAAATGCACGACACTAGTCCTCATTAAATTGAACATGAAAGGATGATGTAGTGATAATTGTAATATGCACTCATTAAATTGGATATGAAAGATTGATGTAGTGAAAAGGTAGAATGTACTCATTACATTGGATATGAAAGGGTAATGTAGTGATAATGGTAATATATACACATTAATTAGATATGAAAGGGTGATGTAGTGATAATGGTAATATGTACACATTAAATTAGTTATGAAAGGGTGATGTAGTGATAATGGTAGTATGTCCTCATTAAATTGTATCTGAAAAGTTGATGTAATGAAAAGGTAGTGTGTACTCATTAAACTGGATATGAAAGGTTGAGTGTCCACACCTGTGGACGGTCAGCGCGTCTGGC